>NW_025781927.1:0-37519 GCF_021130785.1 Homalodisca vitripennis | reverse complement strand
TAACCAAAAGCCAAATTTTCTTAGCTTCTTGTCGTAAGAGAACAAAAACATGTAGTTGGAGAGAAAATTAAGTTGTCCACAGTCCTACGCTTATATCAAGTTTAAGTTTCCTAGAGAACTAAGTTTACATAGTTTTTTTAATACAAACACATCCATAAGTATAGTTTCTGAGGAATACTAAATGGTTAATTTGGAAGTTATTCCGCTGCTGTACATAATTTAACTATTTATAATTGATTTATTAGAACTTTAGTAGTTATGTACAGTCTCCATTACTTCATGGGGGAAATTAACAGGAACGCAGAGGTGACGTCATAAATAGCCCCAGTGAGAGAGGTAAGAGATTTCATCGTAGTTTAGTGGTTTATTTTATCTACCAACATTTTCAGGATGTTTTAAGAAATATCAGACATACATTTCGATAGAGGTGAGTATTTATTTCTCTGTCAAACAAATACTTGACAGTTATAGCAAACTAAATATAAATTGCTTGGCTTGTGCGTTAATGAATGCTAAACAATGCTTAATTATTAAACAATAGTTGAGGGTACGTGAAAACCTAACCTAAATAAATACCTCCGTTTGTGAGTTAAGTATCGCTAGACAATGCTTAACAATTAATCAAACAGTTACAGTTATGTGTTGACTAAAAATATTTGGCCTGTGTGTTGATCTTGCCGAACAATGGTTAGCAATAAATCAACAGTTGAAGTTATGTTAACTAAATAAATATTTAGCTTGTTGATGAATGTGTGTGTTTAAATCTTGTTTCGAATTAAACCCGCTAGTCGTCAGGTTATAAATACTGTATAAACCTTCTCAATGTTCTTTACCTTATCAATGACATTGACAACGATCTTTTTCAGGTGTCCAATCGCATTTTCCAACAAAGAAAAACTCTTTGAGTTATTTATTTATACATTGTTTTGGCCTAACATTGAGATTGTACACTACATTTTACTTTCAAATTAAATACATTTTAAAAGAGTTACTTCACACAAACAACATTATCACAGTTATTTTCGAGTTATTAATCGACATTATTTACTTACTTTAACATGCACGAGTCAATATAACATTAAAGAGATGATCAAACTGTTGACCAAACGGCTAATTTTTATTCTGAGCTAGCCTTGCCAAAATGCTGCGTTACAATCTTGTAGTCACCTGGGTCATCAAACGTCACAAAGTTACTTAATCCTAACACTGGCAATAGCTGTGATTAGGCTAATGGTTTATCCCACGTGCGGATATAATTTAATTACGAAGCCTGTGGTGGAGAGCGATTTCACTATATTGTTGAATTACGTTAAATAGGTTTTATCCTCCAAGCTCTAACTATATTCGCTTGCATTTCAACACGCTTTTTGGAAGTTTTGCAAGCATACATTGGAAGTATACAACAATTAACAAAGTGTAACATATTATGTATAGTTTTTTCAGCAAAAGCTACAGAATAAGAAACTGCTGATTTCAATTACTTACCATTACACGTTTAAAAGTTGTTATTATTTTAATTTTTTTATTTTTTACGTTTAGCACAACATAGTCAGGCCCGTACTCAGGTCGGCTTTTTGGAATTTTACCGGTACCCCCGCCACACTTTTATAATAATATTGCCGGGGCCCCCAAATCTGAGTACGGCCCTGAGCATAGCACTTCACTAAACACACTGAAACAACAATTCAAAAATATTCAAGTTAAAGACAAATTTGTTACAAGTAAAAAAAATATATATACGTATGTCGTTTGCGGTAAACGGCGACGTACCCTCGCGTAGCGCAATAACAACACTTTCAGGGTTAAAAATTCAAATTTTCGGATATATTTCTGATTCATTTTTTCAGTTTTGGACATCCGAACTCATAGTTTATGTAACAAACTGCAGCATTATCCAGCGAACAACTAAATTGACAATATTTTAACTCGTATGTGATTCACAAAGTCGTAGATATAGACCCGAGGCTATACACAACGGCTCGATGTAATCAACCCATTCAGGTAAACAGCTGATTAAAGTGACTTAATTAGTGGCTAATGGTGGATGAATTTCCAACACGACCGATGAAAGCTGGATAGTTTTGTGGTAAGCCTATCATCATTCAGCTCAAACTGATAGACTAGTAGTGATCACAGGATAAACAAGGATGAAAGGTCTGACCTGGACCGCTGCCAGATTCTATTCACCGAGTGTTGAGAGTGAAGCGCCGCCCACTAATGCGTGACGTCATAAAAGGCCGGTTCACACGCGGTCATCAACAGCGTCAACTCAACTGATAAAGCTAAATTAATGCTATTGTGAAAGTAGGTGCTCTAACTTTTCATCTGGCACAACTTTCGTTTAGTTCGGGCATTGTGAAAGCGATGGTGAGCGCCCTTCTGCCTTACACGCAGGTGCATCCTAAGGAAGATAATTAAAACCGGTTTTAATTTTCCCGTTAAAGATAATATTGAGTGTTGAACGCTATTAACCTTGTTTTAATTATAATAATAAATATGTACAACTAATTCTAATTGGACAGTTTTAATCATTGTTTTTAGTAACATAAAATACATTATTTGTAGCTATTTGTCACTACTAACACTTGTGCGTCCAAAAATGTTTTTAAATGCTCATGATCATGGGAAAATCCAATTTAATATCCGAATTTTATATTAAGTGTTAATTACCATTTTGAAAAAAAGGTAATTTTTAGAAAAAAAACGTAGTTCTGAGTCATCGCCAGACCGGACACACATGGCAAGCGGATCTCCCTGCGCACCAAATCTCTTATCAAAACATGCACCATCATCGAACTTGATGTTGTCTATATAGTTTGGCTATGCAGGAATTAAAATATTTAATAACTTCACTATGCAGGTCAGCGACGAATTGTTATTTGAAAGTAAACCAAAATTAAAATGAAAACTAAACAGTATATTCGCCTAATGATAATATAATGAAATGCACCATGACGTGATTACTGATTATGGCTTGTGCTGTTGAAGAGTTTTGTACATTTTATTATATTTATTGAGCTTTTTACTGGATTTTTTTATAAAGTTTTATTATCCTGTTATTGAATTTAGAAGCGTATTATTTGTTATTACTGTTGATTTTTGTTGTTGTGAATTTACATGTTTATTTGTTAGTTATTGCTGTTATTTATTACGCAATAACCTACAAATCTAGGTGTACACTCATGGGAGAGCTTACATGTACTGGGAGTCACTTGGAGTAGCTTTTAATTAGAAAAGGTGTTTTTTTCGGTGTAGCTGTACCAGTATTTATTGTGTTTTTTTGGGAAATTATTTTGTTTTAAAATGGTTACTTAATAAAATAAAATATTTACTAGTGTTAAACTCTTATTGTTATTATAATTGTCACTGTTATCATTATTAGCTATAAAAAGTAATTTAATTGTAGAGTAGACTTATTCCTGGAATAACATGGTAGGAGTATTGCACTGTGTAGTAGCCATGTGAAAGTACAGTAGTTGAAGAAGTGTAATAATAATGCGTGTATTTTCAGAATCCCGCACGTGTGGGGGGAGGGCACATGGAATCGTGTACAAAGCAAAAAATTGTTAATAAATAAACGTATTTGAACTGTGAACTGTGATAAAGAAATGAAGCTGCATAAGAATTTCGAGTATTCAGGTCAGTTTGGACAGACAGACAGATATGAAATCTTCCCAGCTCCTTAAGTAATAGGCTTCGCTAACGCTCAGCAAACAAGAGATGTGAAACTCGTAGTGTTGCGGCAAGCCGCCTCTAACTAGAGAGCTCTCCTGGCTCCAAAGGTTCCGCGCTTTTAATGAATCACTCGAGCATAAGGGAGAGAGTGAGAGTAAGAGTGTGAGAGTGTGTGAGGGGGGGGTTGTAGCGTGGGAGAGGCGGTAGTAATACACGCATCGTATCGTACTCGTACAGTCAATGAGAGGGTCGTGCCTAAAGAGAACCACATGGTCGCTTTAAAGGAACATACCGGTTTCTCCGAACAATGTCGAACCACTCTTTCGATCGCGAGATTTCGCAGTTTCGAATAAAATATGACAGCTGCGTGTAATTTACACAGACCGTGTGCGTAATTTACAACTCTCAAAACCGTTGTGAACTCGACAATTAGGACCATGGTTCATCTCTGGATGTAAACTATCTTTCCTTGTACTTGTCTTCCTATCATTATACGTACGAAATGTTATGAGTGTTTCCTACGTTCTAATGTATAACTAACATAAAGCACCTAAGTTCCCAAAAACATGTTAAACAGGATAATTCCCTTTTGTTTCTTCACACCTTGGATATTATTACCTTAATGACTTTATATTACTGAATGTCCTTTTTTCAAATTAGTGCATCATATCCTATCAAAAAATTATTAATTTTTTTTAGAGTATACACTTTTAAATACTAGTGTTATTATTTATAGACAGTAAAAAAAAATTGAAATGGAATTGATATTTAGTTTTCCCAAATTGAAGGGATTAATTAATTATAATTCCGTAAGTGAAACTGGAGAATTTCATGTATTAGTTTTGCTACATATATTTATAACATTAATTTATGTTACTTAAATATCAACAATGCAAAAAATATTAAAATAATATTTTAGCAATACAAATCCAGCGGAGACCGAATTACAATAACCTTGAAGTAATAGTTTTGGTTATCTTCACTTCAAAACACGTTACAACTATCTTTATAAATTCTCATGAATCGATTGGATAAATTCAATTCTATTTCATAGTTAAAGTAAATAACTAATTTTAAATTGAGTAATTGCCAATTAATAATGGGCTAAAAATAAGTTTTAGTTCTGGAAATGTTTGGAGGGATAACATGTTCTAAATTAAACTACACATCATACGCAATAAAAACCGCATATTAACAGTTTTCTGTTAATATTTAGTCTGTAAATTTTTTGACCTCTTTCTGTATTTTATACAAAGGAAATTAAACAATAAAACTTATTTGAATATGTGTCCTCTCCCCTTATTTAATAGCGTACGGTTATTTGTAACAAATCTATATAAGATTATCGAGATTTAGAATGTGGAAAATGGATAATTTTAAACTATACTTAAATATTTCAAAATCAAGTACGAATGAATGAAGTAACGGGCAATTTACGGAGAGTACTATAAATATAAACGGAGGTGAAATTCCAATACATCCTTTATTGAGGTCGTTGTCCCGACAAAGAGCAAATTCTCAGAATCCAGTCTGGGAAGTTCTCTCGATCTCGCGTCATAATCTGAGCTCACGTATCAGAAAGTGTTTTCCTCATACTGCGAAGCAAACCACTTGAATTGGTGTAGAAATAATTAATCGCTCTGTAGCTTTTACAGGATTTGATATTTTACGTCATACTTTATTTAGTTCTTAGAATTGTGTCTTTGTCTGAATATATGACAGACAGCTCTTGACACAAAGTAACCTAGAAACTTGAGCTTAGTTTTTGAGCTCCAAGGAACGACTATTTATTTCGGAGACAATATGTCAATAGGTTGCAAGTAACTAAGTAAAGAATAGACGCGAAGACTAAAAATGCTTCGTTTACGCTCCTACATCTCCGTTGTGTCGGTTAATCGTTGTGTCTATATTCTGTTGTGACGGTTAATTGTTGTGTCGATACTCTGTTGTGTAGGTTCATTGTTGTGTCCATACTCTGTTGTGTCGGTTTAATTGTTGTGGTCGATACTCCCTTGTGTCGATACTTCGTTGTGTCGGTTAATTGTTGTGCCGATACTTCGTTGTTTCGGTTCATTGTTGTGTCGATACTCCGTTGTCTCGGTTAATTGTTTTGTCGATAATTCCATTTGTATTCATTGATACTTCGTTGTTTCGGCTAATTGTTGTGTCGATATTCTGTTGTCTCGGTTAATTGTTGTGCCGATACTCCGTTGTGTCGGTTAATTGTTTTGTCGATACTTCGTTGTTTCGGCTAACTGTTGTGTCGATATTCTGTTGTCTCGGTTAATTGTTGTGTCGATACTCCGTTGTGTCGGTTATTTGTTGTGTCGATACTCTGTTGTGTAGGTTAATTGGTCTTTCGATACTCTGTTGTACGTTAATTGATTTATTCAATTATTTGTTACTGGTCAAACTAGTTAATATCGGCTAACTCATATCCAGTGGATGCCCAATTAGTAGGTTTACTGCATCAGTGGTGGATCCAGGGAAAATTTTGAAAAATACGTTTTCATAAAAAAGTATGGTATTTAAACCACAAAATATAAACTAACTTAACCTAACTAAATATGAACTAAACTTTGGGCATGAGTAAATTTCTGTCCAAACGTTTTACTCCTTGCTGTATTGAAACACTAAATTCCCTGTTACAGAGGGATAACGGTAAACTAAAACCCAGGTGCCCTTTACTCCCTGAAAATTATGACTTGATCCGTCCCTGTACTATGTACTGTTTCAGTCTTAGAAGTCTATGTTGCTCTATAGTAAGTGTAAAAATAATCAGCATGTGTCTTCAAGTGGGACTGGAAGTGTCAAAGTAGAGGTTGTAGTTTATTGACACTAAAATACGAAAAAAAATAAATTAAGAGAGACGCCATCTTAGTCTAGCAGTTGGCTTTACTACATCGGCCTATACGCCTTCAAATTCATATTTGCTTTATGGTAAGGACTTGGTGCCTGGCTACTAACAATATATGTTGTTACTTAACGGATATCTTTTATACCCTTAAATAATAATCAAACAACGATGCGTATCAGTTTCACATAGGATCTAAACCATGGTGACTTCAATGCTATATTCTAGTTCTATTGTCAATTTCCTTCACCACGCAATGTCTCAAGGTGACCTTGACACTTTCGAAAGCATCCACGTCACTGAAGTAATCGTGGATGTGAGGAGACATTCCGATTCGATCACCCCAAGACCTTAATCCATCCGTAGTCAATGTCAGTTAGTATATGAAAGTTAAATATTTAACCAACTGAAAACTGCAGCTGTGATCGTTAAACCAGATAACGTCATTCCCTCCCCCCTCCCACCACACTAAACGAACTCACATTAGTAGTATACTTTGGCCGTTGCTGGGACAGAGCACCCGAGACCGGTTCTGGGACAAACCGTGTGAGACCGAATCTGGGACAGAATTTTTAGAGAGCGACTAAGAGTGTGAGTACGGGTAGTCAGAACCGCGCCGCGCGAATCACCACGCATGTCATCGCTGTCCCGCCACCGCAATTTTTTAGAGAGCGACTAAGAGTGTGAGTACGGGTAGTCAGAACCGCGCCGCGCGAATCACCACGCATGTCATCGCTGTCCCGCCACCGCCACCACGCGTTGTTACTGTAAGTGTACAAGCAATCGGCACGCGCCTCGTCAGCACCGCACCGCGCGACTGCTGAACCGTCACCGCCAAGCAATCGGCACGCGCCTCGTCATCACCGCGCCGCGAGACTGCTGAACCGTCACCACCACCGCGCCGTGTGAGACACCGCGTCTTGTTTCTATAAGTATACAAACAATCGTTACGCGCCTCGTCACTGTCCAGTCACCGCCGCGCCGCGCGAGACATCGCACCTTATAAATTACTAGTTTGGTATACTGTAAGTGAATTGTAGTTAGTATCAGGAATTAATGAAGCAGAAAAGTCGGAAAGAAATCCTGCTTCGAGCATTAGAGGTTCATAAACCTGTGGTTAAGCGATTCCCTAAGAGAAAAATTGTAACTTTGGGTATTGATGATTTGTGGGCTGCAGACCTTGTTGTAATGATTAGGTTTTCAAAGGAAAATGATGGATTCAGATACATACTTAATGTAATTGATACGTTTTCAAAATATGCGTGGTCAGAACCATTAAAAACTAAAAGCTCACAAGAGGTTACTAAATCGTTTAGTAAAATATTAAGAAGAGCGAAATTGGTTGGTCACAAACCCCCGAACCTTCTTCACACGGATAAAGGACGAGAATTTGTTAATAAGGAATTTAGAGAGTTTTTACACAAAAATCAAATAAAGTTATACCATACTGAAAATGAGGAAAAAAAGTGCCATTATAGAGCGTTTTCCATAGAACTCTCAATGAAAAAAATGAAAGTGCACTTTGAAATTCAAAACTCTTTTAGATGGGTGTCACATTTACAGAAGCTTCTACGTCAATATAACAGTAAATTTCATAGCACTATAAAGATGAGCCCATCAGAAGTGAATTCAAGCAATGAACAAACTTTAAGAAACATGTACGCAAACACTGGACGATGTCTAGTATTCAGACCCAGACTTTCGGTTGGAGACCGCGTAAGAATTACTATAAAGAAAGATGTATTTGGAAATAAATACCGCAGAAATTGGACAAGAGAAATTTTTCAGATTGTGGCTGTCAACAAAACTTGCCCCGTTACCTACAAAATCGCAGACCAGTCTGGTGAGGAAATAATAGGATCGTTTTATGAAAAAGAGTTACAAAAAACTATGTTCTAGTTCAGAGTCAAATGTATTAATAATGCTCTCATCCTTCCTTCCACTCATCCCACACACCCACCCTCTTCCTACTCCTCTTCCTATTCTCATCCATCCATACCTCATCCTTTTCCATCGTCAATCGCCCATACAGTAAGAGAGTAGCCAGCTCTATAATAATGGCGTTTTCTCCTGCTAGCAAGCAAACAGCATTTCTCAATGCTACGGATGGTCTTCGAAGATCATCAGTCAAGAAATGTCCGAATTGTGGAGAAGAGGTTACTGCATCTAACCTATCCCGCCACCAAGAAACAAAGAAGTGCATCCATACCTCATCCTTTTCCATCGTCAATCGCCCATACAGTAAGAGAGTAGCCAGCTCTATAATAATGGCGTCTTCTCCTGCTAGCAAGCAAACAGCATTTCTCAATGCTACGGATGGTCTTCGAAGATCATCAATGAAGAAATGTCCGAATTGTGGAGAAGAGGTTACTGCATCTAACCTATCCCGCCACCAAGAAACAAAGAAGTGCATCCATACCTCATCCTTTTCCATCGTCAATCGCCCATACAGTAAGAGAGTAGCCAGCTCTATAATAATGGCGTCTTCTCCTGCTAGCAAGCAAACAGCATTTCTCAATGCTACGGATGGTCTTCGAAGATCATCAATGAAGAAATGTCCGAATTGTGGAGCTGAGGTTACTGCATCTAACCTATCCCGCCACCAAAAAACAAAGAAGTGTATGTCAGCGTCAAATCCACCAGCTTATGCTTCTTCCAACGGATTCAATGAAAAACCTCCTTCGATGAAACAAGTATGTTCAAGGTGTGGTGCTGAAGTCAGGGAAACTCCTCCATGTCCCGCCATAAAAAAACAAAGAAATGCATGTCCAAGTTAGACAGACAAACTCCGGATTTTGATATGTCTATGTTGGAAAACTACGCTGATGCTGTGAGTGACAATCAATTCCAGAACGTGATTGCTGATTTTGATATGTCTATGTTTGCCAGAGTCCTATTCAAATCTCAGACCTGAAGAAACAAGACGCGATTGCTGATTTTGATATGTCTATGTTGCCAGAGTCCTATTCAAATCTCAGACCTGAAGAACAAGACGCGATTGCTGATTTTGATTTGTCTATGTTAGACACTCCAGATTTCTATTCCAAAATTAGAGCTATAATTGGTCCATCTACAGCCGACGCTCCAAAGTTTGAACCACCAGTAAAAAGGATACACCCCGATTCATCGAAAATTATATCAATACTTGGTCCACCACCATTTGAAGTTCCGGATACGTCAGACTATTCACTGCATATACCATACAGTCCTGTATACCATTCACCACTACATATCCCAGAGAGTCCAACATACAACGTGCTTAGTCCGACCGATGTACGTGCTCAAATAAAACCCCAGAAGAAACCATGTCCAAAATGTAGTAAGGAAATAACGGTTTCCAACATGGCTCGGCACCAAAAATCTAAGAAATGTGCCAGCAACCAGCATGGTATGACATATAACGAACGTCTGAAAAAGATGGAAATCAAACCAGCTCCTAAAAGTAAAATGTGTTGGATTTGTGAAACACCAATAGAGTCATCCAACTGGAACCGTCACAAAACAATCGAAACGCCATATCCGTTTGTCAGCACTTCATGAAGGTCCTCGATACAGGAGTGAAATATTACCCATTACGAGACTGACACCAAGACTGCCGGCACCCACTCCAGACATCAACATGTTGGTAAAGAAATACCCAAAACGACCAAGGGAAATCAAACAAGTACCGAAGGTCAATACAAACGATATAGCTCTTGAAGCGATGATCCGAAAACCGACTAGACCACAAAAGATTCCTACAGGTGTGAAAAAGATTATTAGTGAGACACCGACTAGTACAATTAATAGTGAGAATTCGATTAGCCCTACCATGGAAGAGAGACAGCTTCTGTCTGAAACAGAATCGCCTTCAACACCTCATCTGGTTCCGGTACGTACTCCAGAGGAGTCACAGACAATACTTGATGAAATATCAGAAGTCCAGTCAGCATTCACGGGAAGATTGAAAACGTATGTGATTATGAACAAACGTGGGATCAAAGATCCAAAAATGTTTCTTGAGATATGCAAACCACTCGTTGTTGAAAAACTTCAGGAAGCTGTAACAGAAAAAAAATCTTAAGGTAAACATGGTTTATCATGCTGAATTCAAGAAAATAATAAACGATGTGGAGGTGACTCAAGTCATGAACTTTAAAACGAAAAATGAAATTCTTTACTCGACAACGTCTCTGTCTGACTATTATAACTCAGCAAAACTTAAGATGTTGGTTGAGATGGAGGAGTTTGAGGCAAACGGTTCTCAATGGTCACTAAAAAGTGTGAAAGACTTGGAGATCAGAGTCAACCGATACGTTCCTTTTCACGGATCCAGCTATGTGGTTCTACCAAAACAGATTCAATCCAAAAAGGCTGTTATTAATGTAAAAAAACGAAGATCAGAAATGTTTTATGTGGTCTATTCTGGCAGCTTTACACCCGGTTAAGGTTCATCCAGAAAGAATCAGCAATTACGAACCTTTCAAACGAGAGCTGCTTCATGCACTAGCAACTTGCGAATGCCCCATGAAACTTGATGATATAGCAAAGTTTGAAAGACGTAGTGGAATTTCTGTTAATGTCTATGCTTATGATGACAAGTTCGATATATTCCCGCTGAGAATAACTGATAACGAGATGGAAAAACATGTTAATCTACTGTTTATCAGAGAAAAAACAAACACTCACTACTGTTGGATCAAAGATATGTCCCGTTTGGTTAGTTCACAGATCTCACGAAATGGACATAAGATGTGGATATGCAATAGGTGTTTGCAACACTTTACGAGAGAGGATTTACTCATCAAGCATAGAGAAGACTGTAACACACACGATGCTGTGAAATTGGAACTACCAGAGCCAGGAACTGTAATTAGATTTAAAGATTTCAATTGCTCAATGAGAGTGCCCTTTGTGTATTACGCAGACTTTGAATGCTGTCTAGCACCTATTTCAACATGTCAACCGTGTAAAGTGGATTGTAATGGTAATCATCAATCGTTCACTATTAAATATCAGAAACATAATGCCATTTCATTCTGTATGTATGGGGTGTCAGAGAACGGCTTTTCCAAACCACCGATTAAATACTTTGGAGACGATGCTGCACATGTATTTGTAAAATCATTGATTGAGGAGTCGATAAGGATTAATGAACTTTACAAGAGTGAAGCAATAGTCCCCATGCAATTGATGACAAAAGAGCAACAGGAAATGTTTGAATCTACTACTACATGTCATATCTGTGGAAATTATCTTGGTGATGATCGTGTTAGAGACCATAACCATTTGACGGGTTTGTTTAGAGGAGCAGCTCACAACAAGTGTAACATCAATTTCAAAAAACCTAGGTTCATTCCTGTTTTCATTCATAATTTAGCAGGTTACGACACTCACCTATTCATTAAAGAGTTTGGTAAGTTCCAAAATCGCATATCATTGATACCCAACAACGAGGAGCGGTACATTTCCTTTACGGTCAGTGTGGAAGGTGGAATTGAACTACGATTCATCGATTCATTCAAGTTCATGTCACAAAGTCTCGATAGGTTGGCAAAGAATCTGACTAGATCTCAATTCAAACACATCTCAACATATTACAATGGTAAGGACCTCAATTTATTGCTACGAAAAGGAGTGTACCCTTACGACTACATGGACAGTATAGAAAAATATAGTGAAACATCACTACCTAGTCAAGAAGAATTTTACAATAGACTGAATAAACAACACATAACAAATGAAGATTACAAACATGCGTGCGATGTATGGACCGCCTTTAACATTCAGAACATGAAAGAATATACAATGCTATATAACGAAACCGATGTCTTACTGCTTGCAGATGTTATGGAAAACTTCAGGGATGTATGTCTCAATACATACAAATTAGATCCTGCATGGTATTTCACAGCACCTGGGTTGGCTTGGAACGCAATGCTGAAAATTACAAAAGTCGAACTGTCTCTATTGACTGACATCGATATGGTACTCATGGTTGAAAAGGGTATTCGTGGTGGTATTTCACAGTGTTCTCATCGATATGCGAAGGCAAACAATCCCTACATGAAAGACTACGACAAATCGAAACCAAACAATTACCTCATGTACTTGGATGCAAACAACCTGTATGGGTGGGCAATGTCTGTAAAACTACCATATGCAAACTTTCAGTGGAGCAGTACAGACATCGATGTAATGAAAGTTAGTGACGATTCACCCACAGGCTACATATTAGAAGTTGATTTGGAATATCCTGAAGAACTACACGACGTACACTCTGATCTACCTCTCGCTCCAGAACGTAGAGTCCCACCAGGATCGAAAATGGCAAAGCTTCTGACAACTCTCTACAGCAAAGAAAAGTATGTCGTACACTACAAAAATTTAAAGCTTTATTTGAGTCTGGGTATGAAACTAAAACATGTTCATAGAGTTCTTAGTTTCAGTCAAAGCAATTGGTTGCAGCCGTACATTAATCTGAATACCATGGAGCGTACAAAGGCGAAAAATGATTTTGAGAAAGACTTTTTCAAACTTATGAACAACTCAGTTTTTGGAAAAACTATGGAAAATATGAGAAATCGTGTGGACATTCGTTTGGGTACTAAGTCCAAATTAGTGGAAAGATGGGTTAGCAAACCGAACTTTAAGAGTCGAACCATCTTCACAGAAAACCTAGTTGCTGTACATTTTAGTAAGAAAAAACTTTTGTTAAATAAACCTATTTACGTAGGTATGAGTATTCTAGACATATCAAAGACACTGATGTATGATTTCCACTACAATGTAATGAAAGAGAAGTATGGGTCTAATATAAAAATGGTGTACACCGATACCGATTCCCTGATATATGACATCAAAACTAAAAACTTCTACGAAGACATGAAACATTTAATTGGATTATTTGATACAAGTGACTACCCCAACCCCAACCAATATGGGCTTCCCCACGTAAACAAAAAAGTTCTGGGTAAAATGAAAGATGAACTTAATGGTCGAATCATGCGAGAGTTTGTAGGACTACGATCCAAGATGTATGCGAGCAATATAGAAGACAACCATTTCATAAAGAGGTCTAAGGGCGTGAAAAAAGCTGTAGTTGAAAATGAAATTACCTTTAGCAACTATAAAGACTGTTTGTTTAGTAACATCGAGCACTACAAAACGATGAATACAATTCGGAGTCAAGCACACAATCTCTACAGCGTAGAACACCATAAAGTGGTACTTTCATCAAAGGACGACAAGCGTTTCGTACTCGAAGACAATATCCGAACCCTAGCATGGGGTCATTATAGAATATGCGAAAACTGTTAAATTGTAAATGTATGTAAGAGAACATACTATGGAAATTCAAGTGTATTGCAAAGATAAATTCGAAGACCAATTTTTACCTAGACCGTTACGATGTCTTATTGTAGGACCGTCTGGGAGTGGTAAAACGAACTTGTTATTGAATTTCATTTACAACAAAGATGGAGTTCCGTTCAAGAATCTATACGTGTTCAGTCGTTCAATAGAACAACCTGCATATGTAGATCTGCGTGAACAATACAGTAGATTAGAAAAAAACCTTAGAAGACAAATAGCGTTTTTCTATTCGTCCTGTGAAGATCTCATTTCTATCGATGACTGCAAACCAAACTCACTTGTGGTGTTTGATGACTGCCTCCTAGAAGAGCAAACTAAAATCAAAGACTATTTCATTAGAGGACGTCATAAAGGGATTTCTTGTGTCTACCTGAGTCAGAGCTATGGTCGAGTTGATATGCAGGTCATACGAAACAATGTTAATCTGTTGTGTCTGTTTACAATGAACAAGTACTATACAAAGAGAGTGTTCCAGGACTTTGTAGGTTCTGACATGACTTTCAACCAATTTGAGGCTCTCTGTTTTGAGTGCTGGAAAACACCTCATGGGTTCATATCTATTAATACAACAGCTAAACCACAAAAAAGGAAATACATGTGCAATTTAAAAAGGAAGTGTTGAATAATACTTCGCTGTACAACGTACTAGTATAAACGTAATTTGATGTTTAAGTATAAACGTAATTTGACGTTTAAGTATAAACGTAATTTAACGTTCATAAACGTTATTTAACGTTCATAAACGTAATTTGACGTTTAAGTATAAACGTAATTTAACGTTCATAAACGTTATTTGACGTTTAAGTATAAACGTAATTTAACGTTCATAAACGTTATTTAACGTTCATAAACGTAATTTGACGTTTAAGTATAAACGTAATTTAACGTTCATAAACGTTATTTGACGTTTAAGTATAAACGTAATTTAACGTTCATAAACGTTATTTAACGTTCATAAACGTAATTTGACGTTTAAGTATAAACGTAATTTAACGTTCATAAACGTAATTTGACGTTTAAGTATAAACGTAATTTAACGTTCATAAACGTTATTTAACGTTCATAAACGTAATTTGACGTTTAAGTATAAACGTAATTTAACGTTCATAAACGTTATTTGACGTTTAAGTATAAACGTAATTTGACGTTTAAGTATAAACGTAATTTGACGTTCATAAACGTAATTTGACGTTCTAGTGTAAACGTGACTTGAAAGATTTGAAGAATAACGCTGTATCTATTACTATAAGTATACAACATGGCGAATAAACTAGATGCAAAAGAAGCAAGGCGACTTGAAAAAATTCAGACTGTCTTGGCTGCAAAGTTCAAACGTGCTGAACAGGATGAATTAAAAAACTTCTCAAACAAAAATACTATATCATCAAATGCTAATGAGACGTCTACCAATCGTAACATATCAATAACACATGATCGACCGCTCACTGTTTCTAAAGCTCGAAAGTTGGATGAGTTAAACCGGAAAATTACAAAGTGAGTTTGCTCAGACTCATTTTAAAGAGTTAGAAGATGTTCGTGAAAATGAGAAAAAGTACGAACCAATCACCAGAGCCATTAGGGAACAACAACAACATAGAGAATTGGAAACACAAAATATACGTAGTCAAAACCGTATGAAACAGTTGGTAAGATTTCAACCTCAAGCATCAGATCGTCGAACGTTTGAGGATGTAGATTACGATGATGAGCCAGAAGTACAACCTCAAGAGCAATCGATGAAACAGTTGATGGATTCTAAAGTAGTAACACTTGGTTCTCTAGGAGCCCGATACCTTCCAAAATCCAACGACAAACAGTTTGGTATTTGGTACGATGAAAATCTAGAGCAGCCGATGATCGGTTTCCGAACCGATTACATTTGATTATGATGACATTATATTAGTCAGCTCTCAAAAGAAATACAAAGGGACTGAGGGTCTTTGGAGATTGTTGACGAAAAACAATATAGTAGAGAAGGATCTGTACACCGATGAAGACTGGAACTCTTACAAGGACATATTGGTGAGGACAAACTCGCTTTTCCAAAGAAACAATCCCAAAAGTAATCGTCGCGTACATGTTTCTTAAAGTTTGTTCATTGCTTGAATTCACTTCTGATGGGCTCATCTTTATAGTGCTATGAAATTTACTGTTATATTGACGTAGAAGCTTCTGTAAATGTGACACCCATCTAAAAGAGTTTTGAATTTCAAAGTGCACTTTCATTTTTTCATTGAGAGTTCTATGGAAACGCTCTATAATGGCACTTTTTTCCTCATTTTCAGTATGGTATAACTTTATTTGATTTTTGTGTAAAAACTCTCTAAATTCCTTATTAACAAATTCTCGTCCTTTATCCGTGTGAAGAAGGTTCGGGGGTTTGTGACCAACCAATTTCGCTCTTCTTAATATTTTACTAAACGATTTAGTAACCTCTTGTGAGCTTTTAGTTTTTAATGGTTCTGACCACGCATATTTTGAAAACGTATCAATTACATTAAGTATGTATCTGAATCCATCATTTTCCTTTGAAAACCTAATCATTACAACAAGGTCTGCAGCCCACAAATCATCAATACCCAAAGTTACAATTTTTCTCTTAGGGAATCGCTTAACCACAGGTTTATGAACCTCTAATGCTCGAAGCAGGATTTCTTTCCGACTTTTCTGCTTCATTAATTCCTGATACTAACTACAATTCACTTACAGTATACCAAACTAGTAATTTATAAGGTGCGATGTCTCGCGCGGCGCGGCGGTGACTGGACAGTGACGAGGCGCGTAACGATTGTTTGTATACTTATAGAAACAAGACGCGGTGTCTCACACGGCGCGGTGGTGGTGACGGTTCAGCAGTCTCGCGGCGCGGTGATGACGAGGCGCGTGCCGATTGCTTGGCGGTTGACGGTTCAGCAGTCGCGCGGTGCGGTGCTGACGAGGCGCGTGCCGATTGCTTGTACACTTACAGTAACAACGCGTGGTGGCGGGTGGCGGGACAGCGATGACATGCGTGGTGATTCGCGCGGCGCGGTTCTGACTACCCGTACTCACACTCTTAGTCGCTCTCTAAAAAATTGCGGTGGCGGGACAGCGATGACATGCGTGGTGATTCGCGCGGCGCGGTTCTGACCACCCGTACTCACACTCTTAGTCGCTCTCTAAAAATTCTGTCCCAGATTCGGTCTCACACGGTTTGTCCCAGAACCGGTCTCGGGTGCTCTGTCCCAGCAACGGCCAAAGTATACTACTCACATTCACTATATCTGTCTCTCTCTCACACACACAGTTCTAGTTAACTTTAACGGTTTGTTGATAGAACGTGCTTTCCTTTTCCAACTGCACTCGTTTTAATAATGTGCCAAACTTACGTTGCAGGTGAGTATTGTGGTGATTTCGTGCAAATAGTTTCTTTTCGCAATGGAGAAGTGAGTTTTCTTACATTTCCACCTCAAAACATGGTGAATTCAAACCAAGCATTCTTTAGTTCATTTTTTTACGCATGTGTTACAATGGAGACCTACAATTTATTCTCATCCAAAGGCAGAACGGAAAGGTAGTTTATGACATTAACAACTGTTTTAAAATGTCAACATCACACTCGTACAATAAACGAAATGTAGGTTCTTCATGCCTTCAGAATAACTATCCGATATATGATGTATGCGTTATCTGATATACTTGCAATTTTAAATCCACACTCACATTCTCAAAACGTTTCCTCAGATTTAGCACGCTGCTATTGAAGAAGAACCTTGAACACTTTGGGTTACAAAGCTGAGTCAAATGCTCCTGAATTTTCAGAGACAAGCCTGCTTTGTATTTTTTTTCTCACTCTCCCCCTCTTCACGCTCCAATGCACGCTTTGTTCCGATCCTTTTAATAAATCCTTACTGCCTGGACATTATTCACCTCTAACAATCATCGCTATCTTGTCTTCTACCTTCTTCCTAATTGTTACCCAAACAAAAATGTCCTAAATATGTCGTATATTCGGGTTGTATCCTTACATTTTAGAACATCTTCACTGGCCCACGTTTCCAGATCTGAACAATTGCTTTCAGGCAACGTCACGTGATTATTTCGATCATCACGTGGGGATGTCATCCTTGGTACCACCAGGTAGCCTAGTGCTTTTTCAGTCTTCATCTCTCAACCATCATCATTTAGAACGGTTAGAATTATTCGAAAACTGTGACTATTTCAATTCTCATTCATGGAAAGTTGGTCATTTCAAGAGACCTAACATAGAGTATCACTCATATTCGATCGAACAAAGGACATCAAAATACTAGTTCAGTTATAATTTGAATCGGCAATAAAAATAAGCCACTGAAATAGTCCTGTTTGTCTTTCATTTCACTGACGTATTGAAACCTTTGAAAACGACCCGGAAATTGCCTTTAAAAGGGAAAATACGACCCTCTCATTGAGGGAACCGCGGGAAGGGTGGCTTACACTACCACCGCCACTACGTTACTACCCTCTCCCGCTCGAGTGATTCATTAAAAACACGGAACCCGCAGAACCGGAGTGCTCTTTAGTTAGCGTCGGCACGCCCGCCGCGCCGCACCGCGTCGCACTTTCACTCTTTTCTATATTTTCGAATTTTATATCTCTAATATCCACAAACGCTTTGAAGGAGCTTTTAATTTGTGCCGAGTCGAATATTTAAAAACCCGATTAGACATCGGTTCCTCAAAATGTATTATATTCGTAAAAGCTCACTTACACCTAGGTGATATGATGGCTTGGTTAATAAAAATGTATATTTGTTGATTATCATGATGAATTTTAATATTTTAAAGCCCTTTATAACATTAGGTTTAATTAACCTTGAAGCAAGAGTTACGTTGACTAAAATGGTACATCACCATTTATCTGGTAAGGTGTTTTGTAGTTTCACCCAGCAGGGATCACTTCTGGCTGGTTTATACCCTCCAGTTGTACCCACCACTGGGCACAGCAAAAACCGAGTGTCACTTAAATCTGGGCAACCTTATGGATGTCCACATCACTAACAGCAAATGTAGAAATTCTGGAGTTCTAGGCTAATTCGATAGGTCTAGTGTACTGCGGGAGATAACTGCTGGAGTTGGTGGGGTTCGTTCCCTAAGTATCAGAGGTTCTTGCTAGACTCAACAAAGGAGTGCCAACACCTGCCTGCTTTGACTGGAAATGCTGGTTCAGAGCTGGCCTGTCCTTTTCCGGGGGACATGACTTTGAGATTAGTGCCCTAATTCTTCCTCATGGATCTCGATAGGAGGCGGCCCCCATCTCCTAACCTTACCTATCATGAATAACCTGTCACTCCGGAAGCAGCATTAAGGTCCTTATAGGAATGAGTGCAATCTATAAGCTTCTTGTCCTAAGAGAACAAAAATGTGTTTAGTAATAATAATAATAATATTCTTTATTGCAGGAAACAATTAACAATAATCGTATTGCAAGCGTCATATAGAAATAAAAGTTCTAATCTAATAACTAACACAATTAATTTTAATTCTGAGTAAAAAAATATTCGAGTAAATTTAAAATAAAAATTACTTTTTGGGTATGTGCCACCTGCCGCCCGGTTTTCTCGATAGTGGCCAAATTTTCTTGGATATCAGAAGGGGAGTTGGAGTTTTTTTTTAAATGTTAGTGAAGACTATCCCAGCGACCCATCGCAAACTCGTCAACTGAGTAAAATGCTTTGGACACTAAGAAGTGTTTTAATCGAGACTTAAATTGTTTGTGGTTATTGACGCGTTTGATCTCTTCAGGGAGCCTATTGATTAGCCTCACACCAACCTGAGATGGCAAGCGTTTCAAAAACAGTAGTTCTGTGCTGTGCCATACGAAAGTTGTCCCGGCCTCTAGTTCCGTATTGGTGTACGTCGCTACCCCGAAGTGAGACGCACTTGAATCGACAGTATAGCACGACGTCGAGAATGTAGAGGCTAGGCAAAGCGAGTAATCCAAGCTCCCCGAAGGCTAATTTACACGACTCTCTCTGATTTAATTTGTAAATGATTCTGACAGCTTTCTTTTGCATTCTAAACACTCTATTAAATTTGTATCTAGAACAGCCACCCCACAATCTTAGACCATAAGCTAAATGTGGATGTATTAGGCCAAAGTAAGCTGTCTTCAGAATATCCAATGAACAGAATTTTGCCAAATTGCGTAAGACATAAATGCCAGAAGCAACCTTTGAACAGACACTCTCAATGTGAACGTCCCATGTCAGCCCTCGATCAAGGTGCATCCCAAGAAACTTGGTGGATTTTTCTTCTTCTATTATGGTTTCATCCACCATCACAATTGGTCGGATTTCGTTTTCATGTTGCCGAAAACAGAAATTAATCACGCTTGTTTTAGAACAATTTTGTTTTCAAATTGATATTGAAAAAATGATCAATGCATGAGTTGAGTTCTTCAAAGGCTTTGATTTTAAGATCTGGTTTGGTTTTTGATCTAATGCAGAGAGTCGTATCGTCAGCATACTGAATCATCTTTCCATTATGGATTGATGAACTCAATCTGTTGACGTAGACGAGAAAAAGGACAGGCCCTAGAATCGATCCTTGTGGGACTCCATAGGGCATTTTAACTTTTTCCTGAGAGGGTATTCGCGATCTGCACACACTGCTCTCTATCATTTAGGTATGACGAGAGCCATTTGTGAGGCAAACCACGAACACCGCTTGACCATAACTGGTGCAACAGTATTTCATGATGCACACAGTCAAAGGCCTTTGAGAGGTCGAGAAATATGCTAAGCACATGTTCCCGCCTCTCCAAATCATCGACAACAGAATCAATGAGACTCGTGACAGCATCAATAGTCGATTTGTTTTTTCTAAATCCAAATTGTTCATTACAAATAACTTCAAAGCGATTGAAGAAATCTTCTAATCGTCGAAGGAAGGCTTTTTCGAAAATTTTGCTGAGGACCGGAAGAATGGAAATTGGACGATTGTTACTTGCGACATAAGGATCGTCCTTTTTAAAAATTGGAATGACTTTTGCTGTCTATGTTAAAGAGAGTAATGTTAAAGAAGGACATCGCCAAACTTCTTCATATTTTTACTTTAGACTTATTTTTAATTCACAACTGTAAATATTCCTGATAAGTTAAAAAGCTTTGTTTATTTATTTATAAGGATAGGCCACGAACTGAATGTGTGGCCTCACTTTAGTTCGATATCATTAATACCTACTTTTGAAAAATTATAAAACATATCAATTATCTGAAGAATATACAAATGTTTTAGGCGAAACCAATTACGGTTTAAGGAAATATACAAATATTAAACGCGGCACTAGTAATTATTGCAAGACATCCTTTTAGAAAAGGTAAATCTAGAGTTAAATAAAATAATAGTATAACAATTTTTCTTTAAAACGTTTCTCAGTACGTTTACTGCTTTTCATATAAAAGAAGCCATCACTAAAATTGATACTAAATATGAAATAAAAATAAAATATATTATTAAAAAATTCGTGAACTAAGTTGGCTAAGAGAATAAATTAAAATTTAGTTGCGCATGTAATAATTTTGCATCACAACTCGTATGCAATGTCATGACCTGCATAACTGAGTTAACAATTAGAAATTTCTTTCCAGTTTTAAGTTAAATGAGGTTTCAGTCAGGGGAATGTTCAGTGCACAATCTAGAGCCAAAATATGAGAAACTACTCCTCCCGACTTCAAGTCCGACTACGAAAATTTTGCTATGACGGTTGCTACGTTGCGAGAACTCCTCTAGGAATAATTGCGGCATTCCTAAGTTATTCCGGTTCGTTGTTTCATAGTACCTTGGGGGACATACAGAACGAAGGCGATCTGCTACCTAGATACCAACTTGTTACTGGCCTCTTGCTGGAAACGGATTGCACTGCCATCAACCTATAGGCTATTGATAGTATAGGTAATCGAATCGCCTCAAATTGAAAATCAAAACTTGTAGTAGAGTTTCGAAGTATTTAAATACGATCCTTATGAATCCGCGAAAATGTTAACGTGATTTCCTGGAATAGCCACAAATATAACTAATATCCAAAAATGTGTCGTGTGGCCCTCGTGTAACACAGTAACACTGCCTTGATAGTAAATGGTAATTTGGAATTGGTAAAGGTACAAAAGATTGTACCAACAGAATTCAGATAAGCCTGAGATTTCCCACACAGGAAATTAATAAGAGTATATAGTTCACTGACGCGGAAAATTCCGTAAATACAAGTTTATTATTCGCAAAAATTGTTAAGTTTGAGATTTAATTCTTCTTTTATTTTTCTAGTATAACCTCCAAGACTGACCTTTGTGGGTTGTTTTGAATTTTCTGCCTCTTTAACTTGGACTAACGATGTTGCGGAGATTTATAAACGGGTTTCCGCATCTGTTTACTTATTTAAACGTTTACAACGTTTTTTACCAGATCATATCAAAGTGCTCTTGACTAAATCACTTAAAACTTTCACATTTCAATTACTGTAAACACCGTGATCTTACGATGTGATACGGGAACAGCACATCACACCGTACTATATTCATTCAAATATTTTACAATTAAAAGATTAAAAATCCATCAAAATTATAAAACTAGTTCCTTTAATATTAAAATTTGGTTTATACAAGATATTTTTTCTGAATATTTTAAATCTGGGTCTTATTTAGGTGTAAGAAGCACTCGCTCTGGCTCACACATTTTGAGAATGCCTCAGCACAGGACTGCAGTGTTTTTTAAAAGTCCTTCCGTGTAATGGCTTGTAGGTTGTGGAATGCCCTTCCCCAAACAATTACTTCCATCAATAGCCGTTTCCCGTTTTGTGGCGAAACTGAAAGATATATCTTAGGGCGCTCCTACACTGGACCCGTTTTTTTCTCCCGATTTGACGGTCGGCTCGGTCGGCTCGCGTCTGAAGTAAACAAACACAAGACGCGCAGTGTACCCTCCTACACTGGCACCGGCGGGCCGTCCCGGTAAACGGACGCGTCGGGCGATGCTAAAGACGGATCGGCCGAGAACCAAAACCTGTTTGTTTTTTTCGTCCGTGTCGGAGTCGTCGGGCCAGTCGAGAGTCGATGTAGGACCGTGTCATTCCTGTTTAATTTAATTTGTAGTCAAGTTTTAGAATAGATATTGTGCAATGGTAGACAGAGGAAAACTGATTTCGTTAGTGCGCGATAAAGCGACATTATGGGACCAAAGGGATAAGTTTTATCACAATCGGGACTTCCGATCAAAGTTATGGGAAGAAGTAGCCAAGGAACTGAATGTCCAAGGTAAGTACTGTACAGTTCTCATACATTTTCGTTTTATCGTTTACCTACGTAACAAGTTATAATTATTGCTCTCAAATTGCAAAACTTGAGCTTTGAGCTCTTGAGCAAAAAAGCTTATCAAGTTCTTTTGTGACATCCTGTAGACAACTTGTCATTTCAGTTAAAATACCTTAAAAACAAGGTAACGCAGTTATTTGGTTAACTTCACAAAATTCCGGAATTCGTTCTCTTAAACCTATTAGGATTTTTGGTATATTTTCTAAAATTTCAAACAAGAAAAATTTGCATTATTATAAAGATCTTACCTTAGCAGTGCTGTACCATTGTATGTAGGGACAAATGGGGGTAGGGGTGCCCAGCGTGATTTGTGGATCCACGAAGGTGGGCCTGGATGGTGTATATACCACTGCAGTATATGTTGATGGAGTAATGTCAGAATGATCAAAATAAATAAAGGAACATTGTAATACAACATTGAATTTAATTGTTATAATCGATTTAAAATATGTATAAAAAAACTACAAATCAATATCTAAAAATATGTAATAATGGTAAAAACAGTTCTTGGAAGCAAATGTTTGTCAAACATAATTATTTTTTAAACTTTTTTTTCAGTAAGCCTACTAATGTTTACTTGTTAACATTGAAGACCATCTCATCTTGCCACGGAACACTTCCTAGGCCATTGAAGTACTCTTTGTAAAAATTTCTGACATCCTTCGCAGCGGTAGTTGCTCTATTATACCGTCGAGTAGTACCTAGATTAGGCCTTTGGTGATGTTGTACGTATTCCTGTAGACCTTTTTTCTAGAACTCCTGGATTGACGGTAATATTATCTCTGTCAATAATGATGTTTTGTAGAAGACACATACATTTTGATGATTTTCTCAGCCTTTCCTACTTCTGTTTCGATGGGTTTGCTGAGCAATTTCCATTTTGAAGTTAAAATGCCAAATGCACACTCGACACAACGTCTGCACCTTGACAATCGATAATTAAATATGCGCTCTTCTTCACTCAAATTTCGTTGGCCGAATGGCTTCATTATGTATGATTTTAATGGATAGGCATCGTCGCCTACCAGAACATATGGAATGAGTGTTTCACTGCTGGTATCTATCGGTGAGGGAGCAGGCAAATGTTCTGAGAAATTTTCAAAAAACTTGGATATTGGTGATGCTTCGAAAACTCCCCCGTCGCTTTGCTTTCCGTACGCTCCAACATCTATGAATATGAATTTACACTTGGCGTCGGCTACTGCATGAAGGTTAACTGAAAAAAATTTCTTATAGTTCAAAAACATTGTACCGCTTTTCCCAGGAGATTTTATTCTCACGTGTTTTCCGTCTATACAACCTACACAGTTGGGAAAGTTCCATTTCTCCTTAAATTCTGCTGCAATTTCAAGAAATCTTTGTTTATTAGGCACTGGTAAGTGGACTGGGGCAAGCTGTTCCCACATGCAATCACAAACTTCCTCGACTATTTTTCCGACGGTGTAGTTGCTCATGCGAAATGTTTCGCTCAATGCTTCAAAGGACATGCCTGTTGATAGATACCTGAAACAATAATACAACCTCAAAAAATCGATTAAAATTAGGAATAAAATATTAACTTCACTTGTTTTAAAACCTATTTTTCAAAACTAAAGACCTACTATCTGCTAATTTTTTTATATAAGTTGTGATTGTATTAAAAATATAACTTTACAAGGAATACGCTACTAACTGTGCCAGATAGATTGTATTTTTTTATTGCATTGCTGGTCTAAGTTATAGTTTCAAACTGGAAATTATTATTTCAGGAGACGAAGCACGGAAGACGTGGGAGCACTTGAGAGATACGTTCAGGAAGAAAGTAAAAGAAAACAAATCTGGTTCCGGAGCAAAACCAACATGGACCTACTTTGAATCTTTAACTTTCTTATTGCCTGTAATGAAGCCACGAGTGACAACTGGAAATCTCCCTGTCTCTGATACGCCTGTCAACACTCTTCTAGAATCTGAGGATTATGCCGATTTAACAGAACATGATGAGACGTCTACTCTAAATATCGACGAACCTGATGAGTCACCAAATGTAGAACGAGCTCAACGATCCGATAACACGTCCACACCTAGTCCTACTCCAGTGAACAACGAGTTTCAGCGTCCTCGGCAAAAGAGAAAGCGAGGATCGACAATACAAAACGAGGCTCTTAATTTGGAAAAAAGGAAAGTCCAGCTACTGGAAGCTCGGTTTGCTGTCCAAAAATCCAGCTCAATGGAGGAAGAGGATGAAGACTTATCGTTTTTTAAAAGTTTGCTGCCTGCACTGAAGAAGCTACCATACCTTCGAAAAATGAAATTGAAAGCTTCAATCTTCAATAGCGTCATCGCTGAGCTCGAAGCAGAAGAAAGATGCAACAGGCCATACCAATCCGTAAATACTCCTCTTTCTAGTCCACAATCAGGGAATTTTGGAGGATACAACTTAAATAATCCCTATGCATCAACTTCAAGGCCTACTACACCACATACTGAAACCTGGCCTACCCCTAATGACCAAATACAGACGCCTCCCTACACCAATACCTTCGAGAATCTCTAAGTACAAACATTAACAGATGAAACATTAATGATTAGTTCTCTTTTTTTACATAAGTATTGTTTAAGCTTTTGCTTAAAAATGTTTGACCGTTTGTTAGCTAGTATTTACTTATATACCCTGTTGATAGGTGTAACAACTTTTATTCTCATTTATTACATACATTTTTTACAATTAGATTTAATTATTATAATTCTCTTCACGTTAGACAATATTTGATACATGCGCTCAAATTGTATTGTAATAGAATTAACATTAAGATTATACATTATAATCTTAGTTATACAAATAACATTAAGAGTCATTAGATTCCATGGGTTATATTTATTTTACATTATTTTACAATTATATTTTGATAAAATAAAAATGTTTTCAATCCTGAATACTATGTTTATTTACTTACCTCAAGAGAATCGATAGCTTTTCGGCAGGTTCTATACAAGTTCTAAAGTTGGACCATTTCTGTAAATCTCCCTTGATGTGGGACAGTATGTAGTCATATGTTTCAACAGTCATTCGATAGTATTTCTTGAATTTGTCAGCATGATCACGTAAGGGTAAACAGGTCACATAAAACTCACTTTGGGTGTGTGATCTTCATTAAACTCATGTACCCAAAACTGTCTCGTGTTTTGAATTTAATAATAAATTCCTGTCTAACAACAAAAAATCCGCTAAATCCTCGTCCATTGTAAAATTCAAACAATAATCAACAACAAAACTTAAACAAACTTCAAAGTGTTAAAGCCACGATCCGCACTTCTTGAGAGCTGACAGAGTACTGAGTTTCTCATCTCTCTGCCTCTGTCGGGTTGAAATACCGGCTGCAGTGTAGGAGGGTCAAATCTGATCTGTCTGATCGGAAACCGGGTTGGTCGTACCTGACTGAGCGGACCGGCTCCAGTGTAGGAGCGCCCTTAAGCGGTTAGCCGAGGCAGGTTTGAGATGCTGTGAGCGTGACACTGAAAGAGGGATGAATGTGAGATTGTGTGTGATAAAAGTTAGGTATAATAACTACTTTAGTTATATTTATATATTAAAAGTATAATTTTATGTTATATGTTTTAAGAATTAACATATTAAATTGTTAAATTTTCACTTTTACATGTTAAATTATCATATTAATTTCTCGACATTGTTTAAATTAAATTTCTTCCTTTAATTTTTTATTTTTAACGTAATATTTAATTTCTTTTTAATTTTACGTTGTCGCAGGTTAAGTGTAAGAAAGCGCCATGCGGCTCTATCTTTGCCCTGTGAAGAATCTTTCATGTTATTTCATTTTTACATCACAGCGGTAGTGGGATGTAGTTGACTCTAGGCTCAGGTATTTGTATGGGTTCGGCAGTGAGCGGCTTCGTTGTCAACGCCCTCGACCTATCTTCCAACAAGTTGTTTAAAGAAAAAATACAGAAGAACTCGATTAAAAATTCATCTTGTATATAATATTCACATAAATACTGTATAAAAATTGTATAAATATTCATTCAGCTTTGAAGAAATGTTTTTGAACTTTGCACAATAACCGAATTAAATTCATTGATGATCAAAACTAAAACTATCGATATGAAAGTTGGATAGATGTGTGACCTTCTATCACGCAAATTCTGCAGTTCGATTGAGTTTGGTTTAGGAATCAACTTAGTTTAAATACCGATATAACCTATAAGACACTGTACATGTCCAACATTTTCTATATGGTTTCTTTGTAGAAAACTGTCTTTGGTGGTAGGTTTTAATAACCAACTTTAATGCGTGGAGATATATAAAATTGTAAGAGAGAATGCAATATGGTTGCAACATTTTTTTACTTATTAGTCAGAAAGAAAATACACCTCTTACCAACCCATGCTGTAGTGGTTGTTGCAGATGAAGTTTTACAAATAAAAAATGATTGTGGATTTATTTAATAACACTTCTATATATATAAAAATGAATGTTTGTGTGTTTGTCTTTTATGGAATCGTGAACCATTTGACCGATGATTATGAAAATGTGTATGTATATGTATTTTTCTACGGAGAAGGTATATGCGCTATGCCCATTATTGTAACTAGCCACCATGTAGCACTGCAAAAGATCAAAGTTTTCAAAGCGCCAGCACAATTTAAACTGCAATTACGAAACAATTACGTATATTAAATAGTCAAACACTATTTGAAAGTGATAAGTTATGATATATATTTGTCTTTCAGATACATTTCTAGTTGAACTTAAAGCTTGAGTGTTGGGCCGCTTTATAATAAAGTACATGTACTATAAACATACACTTTTGACAGATTTTCTTGATCGTTGCAAAAAGGCAAACTCAGCATCGGCATTAGAAATATATTCACTTGAACCAGAAGTGCACATACAGGGACGAAGCTTACGAAAAGCGTGCGAAGCCGCTGGAAACAGCTAGTTCTTTATAACAATTATATTTGTACAGTGTTGGTTCAGCAGTGTATTTAAAATAGCTGCCACAAAGTCACTACGTAACCTTTAGTGAGGATACTTCATTGACGAAATGAACTGTTTCAATTTGTACTCAAACAATGAAACTGCGAACGCGTGCACTATGGTACTTGAAATTGGCTTTCCATGCATTGTAGTATAGCATATTCAGAGTGGCTGCAGAAATAAAACAAAGGGGCGGAGTGAAACAAAGGGCACTAACTGCATTGTAGTAGGCACAACGGGCGGGGATTCTCTGAAACTAAAGTCCAAGAAAGCCGGCGAGATCGTCGAGCACGTGTCCAGTACGAAAAGCATAACAAAGTAATAAACCACTTAAAGTGGAATTTTTGTATCTGCCTATGAAGCCGTCGTAGGCTGCGAGTCCGTAATGCAATTATGCGATACGATCATTATCAGATGTTAAGATATACGATCCCTAGACGGAAGTAGGTGAATATAGTGAACAGGGATTTGAACGATAAAACATAATAATAATACTCTTTATTGCATCAACAATAGTTACAATTTTATTGAATGCGTCAAAATGGAGTTTAAGTTGAAATTTAAATTGAAACCACAACTTAAAAAAAAACCATCATAAATTAATAGGCCTATTTTGCATAAACACAGTATGCGTCAACCCTGCTTTATCACTTTATGTCATTCGGTCTTTATTTATCTATATCAGAACCGGGTTGTGTTTTAATACTCTTGAATAGCTTCAGTAATTTCTAACATTTTTCATCCCAGCGGCTCATTATGAACTCATCAACGGAGTAAAATGCCTTTGACACCAGGAAGTGTTTTAGTCGAGCTTTAAATTGATTGGGATCGTTTAATTTTTTTTATACCCTCAGGGAGCCTGTTGATTAGCTTGACACCAACTTGGGACGGTAAGCGTTCATAAGCCGTCGTTCTGTGCTGATCGACTCGGAAGTTGTCCCTGCCTCTAGTCCCGTACTTGTGGACATCCCTGCCCCATACAGACAGAACAGCAAAACATAGAACATAGACTACCGAGCGGTCCAAATTGTATGCACACTGAAGGGATCTTGGAAAATATAAAAGATAAAGCTGAAATTAAAAGGACAAAGTTGTGCGTAATATCAAGACCAACTGTTTGACATAGTCCAAGTAAATTATCGGTGCGTCGTTCACTCGCTGCGCTCAAAAAGCTAATTTTAGCAAAAATATTAAAACTGTCACAGATCTCTTATTAGCATCTAAAGTTTAAACAGTTTCTATTAGAATCTGCATGATATTTTTTCTAATGTTTAAATACTGTTTATATACACATAAAGCAGCTGAGGTGGGAAGGGCTGATTCGATGTGAATGTTGAATTTAGCTCTAGTTCACCTTCCTCTTACGTGCAGCATCGGAAATCTGATGCTGTTGCAGACTTAACTCCAGAAATGTAGAGTCATGTTCGTCTGAAGGGATCCGAAAACAGTCGGTGATGAAGAACGAAGAAGCTCAAAACGAACGAAAAATTTAATTAACATATTAGAGATGTAGCCTCGAAAAGTATTTGATAAATAAATAAATAAAATATATATATATGTATATATATATTTATTGATTTATTAGGATTCCATAAGTAGATATATTTTACTGGTGTCACACTACGCGTGCACTAAAAATATACTATAAAGTATAAATATATAATATAAAATACATATATTTATATTTATACAATAATTAACACATTTTTATCTTATTTTTACTTCGTACAATGTACATTTCAAATTCTTGGAATTCATCTTCAGGTTCAATGAATTACAAGAATTTAGAACTGTACATTGTACAAAATAAAAAAAAAGATTAAAAAGTGTTTTAAAAAGGTTTGTTATTGTATATATGTAATTAACAGTTATTTTTAGACTGACCTTGTCAAATATTGTCTATTTAAACGAACATCTGATTGCAGTGAAATATCAGTCAGGGTTTACCAGACATCCGAATAGTAGAATAAGGATTCCATTCAAACAACCATACAAAAAGACTGGTTTTTAGAAACGTATTTGAAGAAATCTACGAAGAAAAACTATATGGTATTTATTAAATCACTAAAAATCTACTTTGTTTTGATTAAGTAAAACATGAGTAGTTGCATTTAGAAATCGACTCGAACCCTACACCTCCTGCTTGTTGGTATAGAAATATTTTTTCTTTGCGATAACTTACTAACCACATTGATTTTTTGGTCTTGTTTATATGTACAACTTTGTCGATTTAATCTTAAATGCATCTCTCACAATTTCCAAGATCCCTTCCTTCAGTGTGCATAAAGTGTTGATCACTCAGTATACTGCATTACCCTAGCCCTCTCAGAAGTTAGTCAGCAGGATTTGTTAGTGCTAACCAAGGCTCCGGAAATGGTAGTTCCTAGGTCTGGCCGCCGGAATTCGCTAAAATAGTAATTCTAGCATATGTCTTTGCGAAGGAAACAGGAATTTACCGGACATTTGCCATCGTTCAGTGATACAAAAAATCAGTAACACTACGTTTCGAGATCTGCAATCTGATCCCTTCTTCAGGTGCAAATGTCCGGAAAATCCTTCACAATCCTTCCATCGTAAAAAATAAACTTCAAACAAAGCATATGTCTTTGTAATATCCCATATGTGGTTTAAACGAGCACGGCGTGACGGGTTATACTTTTGACGTATGTAGAGACACCTTTTTTGGAAGTTATCCTAATCTTAAATATTATAAACTCTGCAGTTCGTGTTCGAGGGCATTCGGAAAATTGTTTATTGCAATTGTGTTGAAATTTTCACCCCAAAACTTTGTTAAGTTAAATATGCACATTTCCCCAAAACTATTATAGGACCCCACGTATTACACCTTAGGTTGGTATCCATGAGGAAATATTTATGAACTCATCTTTTAGAACCCGCACTATTGACATTTGCATAGGTATTGGAATTATCTAGTTGTTGATAATAAAATTGGTTACCCTCCTTGATTCCAGGATTCTAACACATTGCCCTTAAATTGAAATATTCAATCATTCTAAAGTAGACATGGATATGGAAGTACTTTCTACTGACCATCACTTATCTAAGGAATGTTTTGTACGCCACGAAACGATGCCCCTAGTATATTGCAGGAAATTGAGTGCGAAGCCACTCGTAAAAATGGTTAAATCCTATTTGTGTGACTTATATTTATAGATAACACAACGTAATTGTCTGATTTAACTTTGTTATCTTAGGACAAGAAGCTGAGAACTTACTCTTAGTTCTTCTAAAAGGACCTTTATGCTGCTTTTGGAATGACAGGATATTCTGGATGGGCAAGCTTGGGAATAGGGGTCGCCTCCTGTCGAGACCCATGAGGCAGCTCTGTAACAGCCTCTCCAGTCAAAGCAGGCAGGAGGTGGCACACCCTTACATCTAAGCAAGCAGCATTTTTAACACCTAGGGAACCCCACCAACTCCAAAATCATCCACCACAGTAGAGTAGACCTAGGTTCAGGCTTATCAACTTTTGAAAACGCTCTCCCTGACGATATTAGAAGTATTGAGGGTCGTGCGTGCTTTGGGGCGAGAGTCAGGGTTTTGCTACGGGGGAGGGGGGTTGTGCTTGATGTGTGTGTGTGAGGTCAGACAGTGTGTCTGGAGCGGTTGAATGTGTTATTGTTCTATATTATTTTATCTTTTACATTTTATTGTTCATCTTGTTTTCTTTATCTTTCATTAAGAAAATATATTTTTAAATTCACGAGTTATTTTAGTGAAGTAATTTACTTTAATATTCTTTACTTATAATATAATTTACTTTACTTAATATTCAATTATTGTAAAGTTACTGTATATGACATGAGGTTGAGTGGTAAATAGAGCTATATAGCCCTAACTAACTCCGTCTCTTTCACAAATGCATTTTTCATTTCATTTCGCCTATCGATTTACCCTTGCACCCCAATTTGCGGTTAGTGATGTGCCGCTCCCGGGACATCCATAGGGTTGCCCAGATTTAAGTAACACATCGGTTTTTTGCTGTGGGTTCAACTGGAAGGTATGAACCAGCCAGAAATGAACCCTCTTATTGAACTTAAAATGTCTCAATTTTTCAAATTATAGTCTTTTGTATCCTATGAACTAAATCTTGAATTATACTGATTTGCAAAGACATCAACGTATGGATAGTTTTCAATTAGAAAACGATTTATAGAACTTTTAAATGACTATTTGGCTCAAATGATTCCTCAGATATTAACTGCCTGGCGAGGGAAGCCACAGCATGTAGGCGGTGTTCAGGGCGAAAGAAGCAGTCTCGGTTACAAGAGTGGAGGTTCACGCTCGAGGTGGTATGAAAGACTCTTTTGTCCCGAGTCGGCCGCAGTTAAACAATGGATCATGTATTTCGTGATAAATATCCACCATAATTCTACCGCGGACTTTCTGGCTGTATTTTAACGTTCTTTTTAACAGTTATAAAAATGTTAAAATTCGTCATTAAAATTAAATTCACGTTTCCGTTTGGTATATAAAATCCCTTGGTGTTAAATAAAGTGGTTAAAATTAGCTACATTCAAATTATATTTTGACGTATTTTTAATATTTCAATAACTTAAACATTTTATATTAATAACTACCGGTAGCCGAAAATTAAAAAAATAAATAGCATTCTTTCTAATATCTAATTGCTGAACAGGCACTTAAAAGAAAACATGATAATAATGAGCACACGCTTTTATTTCTTAAAGCTCAATGTTGAGGACTTTTTGTCAAGGGATAACAGATTTTCTGAAGTTTTCTGAAACGGTTCGAAAACTGAAAATCAAAACTATTATAAAGCTGAATACGAACGAAAACTAAGCTCCCAAAATTATGCTTAAAACTGAAAAGCGACAGCTACCGTCTTGGATTTAAAATCGTGTTCAAATATGTTCATATTCCTTTGAATGTTACAATGAATTAATTTCGATTTTTTATTTTAATTGTTATACTAATGTCGTCAGCCAAATTTACTTGACGTTAACATAAGGTTGGCTTAAAGTCCAATCTCTTAATTGTATATAGCCTTAATACTTTTCTTCACCACTTTGTTGGCAACTGTACAACTTTAGATTATAATATTAGATTTAAACCCAATTTTAAATTTTTTACCAGCCCTCTTTTCATATTGCCTTTTCGGTGTTTTTTTTTTTTTTTTTTTTTTTTGCCATGTATTATTCATCACTAGAAACATATATTATATTGTAAACAGGTCCTGCAAACCATTTTTCGTTTATTGTTACACAATTTGAGCCAGTGTCATTTGTTTCTAAACCCAGTCATACCCGTAATTTTAACTTCTTCGTAAATGACGACATACGCGATATTGGCATGTAAAGGGCGGGGTGGAGGAAATTGCTTATTTAGAAATCAAACTGAAAAAAGTAATGAAGATACATATTCAATTTTTCTTATATCACAAAAGTGCGTTCCGATAAAAGTGCACAATTTTTTAGGATTGATCGAGAACGTAAATACAAACATCTTTTGTCCAATAAACATCGGGTCACAAATGTTTCGTTTCCGAGAAAATTGAGAGTATATAAAACGCCCTCCTTGTAGACAAAATTTTATTTCCTAAAAAAGCATAAAATAACCACATAATTCGAACAAAAAATGTAAAAACATATTACGGGAGCAAAGGTTCTCCCGTTTCTGTCGATACAAAGTTAAACTCTTCGTAACATCAACTCTTTACATTTCGAAAGAGTCGGAGTTTTTCTCCCTCTTCTGCTGTTTAATAGTATGTTTTTAAATATATATTTTATACATTCTTGTTTGCATTAAGTAGTACTTGTATTTGTTATTAAGAAGAAAGACACATTTAGTTTCAGTAGCTTTGCGTTTTTCCGACCGAATCTCCAAAGGAACACTACGTGTTGTCTAAAAAGAGATGTTTCACAATTTCTCAGTTTTCTCGGAAATGAAACATTTACAACCCCATTGTATCGTGAAAAAGATTTTTTATTCACACCCTGTATTAACCCTAAAAATCACGTTTGTCAGTTCGTACAATGAAAAATAATATTTCTCGAATTATATAAAAAAGGAACGATCTAAAATGGCTATAACAGTGTACCCTATGGTTACAAAAATACGTCCGCACAAATTAAATAAAACCAAAACGTATACTGGTAATATTTAACGTAACACTGAATAACTGGTGATTCATTGGAATGGTATAAAATGATCACGGTGATTACATCTCACATATGCATCGTAATGAATGAAACCACACATATACGTCGTATGTACGTAAATGAAAGTAAAGATGCATTGAAACACGAGTGAGCCGAGGGGCTCATTAAGACGGGGTGGAAATAGAAGGGGAGTAATTATAGTTGTGTGGGAGGTCAGCGGGTTGCGGGAGAGACGGGCTCATTAGCTGGGTCAAGGGTCATCAGGAGCCCATCTGGCTTGAAACTTGTGCACGGATATGGTCGTCCTCAGGGATTCATACTGCAACACGACCAGCCAATGTCGGTCAGAGCAGAGTGAAATTCGGAATTTGTTACTAGGTTTCCGGTAGTAGGCAGGGCTGGATTTACATATGGGCTGAACGGGCTATAGCCCAGGGCGGCATAATTCAGGGGGCGCAAAATTTTGGTAAACAATTAATAAATAAATTATTCCAAAAGTTTAAAAACATATGAAAAAATTACTTGTAACAAATTTGTAAATTGTAATCTATTAAAACAAGCATTCGCTTAATGTATTCCATTTATTTCGTAGTCCTAACTTTAATTAAATATGGTATGTTCCGGGACGCGTCAGTATTCGCCCGCAAGTAGTCAGCCATTAGCTCTGACCTTGAGCCCAAGTTATTGTATTGTAATTCCTAAATATATCCTCTTTCCAACAAAAAGTTTTCTACTTTCTTTTTATGATTTTTTAGTAATTTGCCAGTTGATAAATGTGACATCTCACATTTTATGGTAAAAAACAATAACAGCAACTATAAGAAGCGTAATTTCAATGTTGAAAATTCAACCTTTTTTATTTGAGTTTTATTACAAGCTTAGCGTGGCCGTAAGTTTTACCAAAATGCCGTTGAGGCTAGTTTAATGCAATGAACAACTTTGCAATTTTGATAGATCCAGCGTATTTGCTTAGAGTATAGATTTTCCACGGAAAGGCCAAGTTCCTTTCAGCTATACTCTATCCAATCACCAAAGTATCTGTGGGGGAATACATCAAGCAGAATTTGAATCCGCGCTATCACTGGAACAGTACAACCGCCAGTTCTCCCAATAATAGTATTTGCCTAACTTTGCAGCGTGCAGGCCTTTTCACAAGGATGCGCGAGCTCTAACCGTCTGAATTTCAATGATGCAGAGGTCTTCGCCTCTTAAACAGACCATTTGGGTGCCAGCGTCCATCGTCAATGTAAGAACCCCAATCTCCATCGCAGAGAACTACCATATTCGCTAGGGGTCAATGCGATTTCCATGAATTTCTGACTCCAATTTGAGGCTCGTAAGCACAGTCTCGGAAAGATCAAAGTCAATTTTACCTTACCAATATCGTATAACAAATAACATCTGGGATTGTGATACACTGATCGCAAAACACAGCTTTGCAGATCTATTACATTATGGTTTCGGAGGCACTGGTCTTATTAAAGTCTAAAATTTCACTCTAATCTAAATATTACTCTATGGATTTTATTTCCTTAACCTTCCTGATTAGTTTTTGGTCATCTCCTGTTAAGCGGAAATGAGTAGTTTTTCTTATTGTGGCTCAATAGTTTGTTACAAATGAAAATTAAATAATTACTGCAAAGTTTGTACTGTAACATAAAAAACGACAAAATGGGCTATATAATAAGACGTATTCAGTTTATGCTTACTTGAACTAAGTAAAACGTACTTCAATGTCTAGTATAGATTACAGTAGATGTGATCGGAAGCGTAGGCAATAGCACTTAAACATCATCCATTCTTTAACTACTAAATTACGTTCGTGACGTTTACCGTGTAAAACGGATGGAATGCGTCCATTCCCCTATTCTTAGAGGTTTCAAGTCCAGTAGTACGTACGTAGTGGTCACTAATAAGTTAAATGGCCAGAAGAACGCAGTTTAATGGCCCTCACAAATTAATACCAGTAGTGTAGTAATCCCTCACAAGTTTCGAGGCCAGTAGTGTAGTGATCCTCACAAGATACACAAGGCCAGTAGTACGCACTTCGTGCCATCACTTGATTCAAGGTCAGTAGTGTAGTGGTCCTAACAGGCTTTCAAGGCCAGAAGTACGCACTTAGTGCCCTCACAAGATTCAAGGTCAGTAATGTAGTGGTCCTCACAAGATACAAGGCCAGAAGTACGCACTTTAGTGCCCTCACAAGATTCAAGGTCAGTAGTGTAGTGGTCGTCACAGGCCTTCAAGGCCAGAAGTACGCACTTAGTGCCCTCACAATATTCAAGGTCAGTTAGTGTAGTGGTCCTCACAAGTTTCAAGGCGAGTAGTACGCACTTAGTGCCCACACAAGATTCAAGGTCAGTAGTGTAGTGGTCCTCCACAAGTTTCAAGGCGAGTAGTACGCACGTGGCGGTACTAATGGACTGGAAACCTCGCGTCAAAAGGGGCTCATTAAAGGGCACAATACTCTCTGCTGAAGAAATACCCTTCGTGCACTTACTCTCCCTCTCATTCACCAACCCTTTCCCTTCACGGGTGGTAGAGCGTCAGAATCGCGTAGCTAAATCGTCATTTCCGCAGTGAAAACATAAATACTTAAAATAATTCCCAATGTTTTAGTTTAATTGAATTTGCTCGGATCATTGAAAAAAAATTCACAGTTTTATTTTTTCATGTATTTTGTTACCAAGACTAAGTTACTAACTCACTATAAACATGTAGGCCACTTAAGTAATTTTAATCACGCGTCAAAATTAAATACAAGTCTTTGGATTCTAAAATAAACATTTAAATGTTATAAATGTAGCCTCAACAAGTGTTTAATATTACTAATAAGAACAAATCTTTGAACACTTGTGTAATTTTTTATTGGTACAATGTACAATTTTAACTATAACCCCTAAAAGTACTTGAAGATGGATTCTTTGAATCCGAAATGTATGTACATTGTACCAATGACATATGCAAAAGTAAAAAAGTGTTAAAAGGTGTATTCTTATTAATTAAAACACTTAAAAATATAACTACGGTCTAATTAGGAACCATAAGTGTAAAGAAATTGTATCAATAATTATCTATTTATAATTTTATTATGTTTAAATGTTAACAATAATTTTCGAAGTTGAAACTTCATACAACTGCATTTTGCATGCGAACATGGAGATTAGCCTCTATTGCTTCTACCACTTGGTGAAACA
>NW_025781926.1:0-46168 GCF_021130785.1 Homalodisca vitripennis | reverse complement strand
AGTTGTTGCCAACAAATCTACATTTGGGTAACTATTGGGAGTTGTATGATGGTCGGGGTTTATTATAGGTAATCCATATATTATTCCAGTGCCCTCGTTTATAAAAGCAATTGTAAACAGATTTTCCTGAAAGTGACACTGGGTCTAGATGCAGTGGGAAAACTGTGGAGGAGGTAATGGTGTGTTAGTAATATGTGTTTTGTACTGTTCTAGTCATAATGTGTTCAGTTAGCTGGGCTCAATAGTTACTACCAAACTGGTCTGCATTTTTTAATATCAAAGTAAAGCTATTGCGAGATTTATGATGTTGTGGTTTAAGATATTTAGTGGCCTCCTTTATAAAATCTATTTTTACTGGTGTCGCCTGAAATTGACTCAGGTAAAATTAGAGGTGGAAAACTATCGAGGAGTTAATTGTGTGTTAATAATACGTATTATGTACTGTGCACGATATCTATCTATAAAGCAATTGTGTTCAGTTTGCAGGGTTTCTAGAGTTAATGTCAACTTATCTGCGTTTTTATATCTGTACTGTTTTGTACTGTGCAACTTATAATGTGTCCCATTCGCTCGGATTTTAGAGTTAATGCAAATTGACCTATTTTTTATATTGACGAGAAACTATTGCGAGTTGTATGATTATGTGGTTTGTTAATTTATGTACCCAGTGACCTCGTTTATAAAAAGCAAGGAAATTGTTAGCAGTTTCGCATGAAATTGACTCGCGGGTTAAAGTAGAAGTGGAAAACAGTCGAAGAGGAAATGGTGAGTTATTAATACGGTGCAAGTAATTTTTTTTTATATTTATTAACTTTCAGCTGCCAGTTTACAGCTGTTCAACAACTAGACATTATTTCTTATAACGTCTACAATTCCCTGGATTGTTTTCCCAGCGTTGTTATAATTGCATTTTAAAGGACAACGAAGAAAGTAATTAATTAGCCCGCACCAAACTAGTTGCAGTTTTTTTCATATCATCTTCAATAAATAAACATCAATTCGCTTGTTACGTTCACCTCTATTTCACCTTTCACTTAGTGCAGCATATAAACGGTTGACAGATTTTAGTCCTGGAATTTGGAATCAACATCCAGCTAAGAGATCCAAAAACAGTCGGCGACGAATATGCCATAAACCATCTCTACATCGTTTGTCATTAGAAACACCTAGACAAAAACAAATCTAGATGAAGTGGTGCTCTCTTTGTCTCATCAAGTACACAGTTGAGTGCACTACGATTCCCTATCACGGAGGAGCAATAGAGTTTTCTGCTCGTAACATTGAGCAAATGGTGGTGGGAAGTGTTGATTCAGTACGAATGTTAAGTTCAACTCCGTTTCACCTTTTGTGTGTAGTCTAGGTATCTCTGATTGCGAAACGATGTAGAGTTCGTTTTAAGCTTCTTCGTCACCGGACTGTTTTGGACCTCTTCAGATGGATATTAATTCCAGATTCCAGGAGTCAAATCTGTCACAGCGTTAGACTTCAGACGCTTCACTAACTGGAATTGTAAAATGGAGCTGAAATTAACATTCGTATTAAATCAACCCTTTTCACCATTGCTCAAACACCAGTTGTTACTATAAACAAATATACCTGCGTTTGTTTCCATGCAATTAATGAAATAATTTATACCACCATTAAACATTACATATTTTTGGTGTTGATTCAATAAGACAACATTTAAAACAACAATGAAAATTCGCAATGTGATATAAGTTGATATTATATGGCTAGAAATACGTAACCGTAGCACAGTTACAATAACTGCTATAACAATAATAACATTTCTCTACTTCTTAAAAGTTTTTAATAGCAGCGCGTTTGATTGTAGGTGGTTTTAGATGGATTTGGTTGGGGAGAGAGAGAGAGAGAGAGAGGATGAGGGCGAGAGAGAGAGATAGGGGGAAGAGAGAGAGGGAGAGGGAGGGGAGAGAGAAAGCAATATATGTACCTTTTCGGGAACCAACAGAAGTAGAACAATCTTTGTAAATAGTTTAGTACACATGAATATCCCATTTCACGTTATTCTGTACCTTAAATCCAAAGACTTTCACCGCAGAAGAAACGCTGAGACCGTCATTGTTCAATTTAAATCCTAAAGGGAAGGTCAAGAAGACAGTTGGACAAAAAGATTATAGTCTCAAATTTATAACTGTTCAAGATTAAATTTATTTAATGAAAAAAAGATACCCAAACGAGAGGAATAGTAATAACGTGCTTTTATGGACATTGAATCACGACATTAAAGAGGAAATCTAGTGTCGTAAGCAAAGAAAAATACTTTTGGCATTGTGAGAAGAATATGAATTTTTACGAATTAACTTTTAAAAATTGAAGGCAAGTCATTAATGAATATTAAAACAATATTGGTCCCAAAATCGATCCCTGGAGAACAGTAGTGTTGGTTAGGTGGAATTTAGAACGACTCACCATTGGATAATGAGAGATTTCTACAAATTTGATTTTGTTGGTTGGTCAAATATGATGAGAACCAGTTTAAAGCCACATTTCCGTTATAGTGATTTTTTTTTAAATAAGAAGTATTTGATGGTCAACCACATCAAAAGCTCGGCTAATATCACAAAAGAGGTCCACTGCACAGATACCATGATGCATTCACCTATCTTGCAAAATATCATAGAAATGAAACAGCTAGTAATGACCTTAGCTACTCATAGCGGGAACGGCTGGTCAGCGGCGATATAGCTACACTGCGAAAACGATGTAGAGTTCGTTTTAAGCTTCTTCGTCACCGACTGTTTTGGACCTCTTCAGATGGATATTAATTCCAGATTCCAGGAGTCAAATCTGTCACAGCGTTAGACTTCAGACGCTTCACTAACTGGAATGTAAAATGGAGCTGAAATTAACATTTCGTATTAAATCAACCCTTTTCACCATTGCTCAAACACCAGTTGTTACTATAAACAAATATACCTGCGTTTGTTTCCATGCAATTAATGAAATAATTTATACACCATTAAACATTACATATTTTTGGTGTTGATTCAATAAGACAACATTTAAAACAACAATGAAAATTCGCATGTGATATAAGTTGATATTATATGGCTAGAAATACGTAACCGTAGCACAGTTACAATAACTGCTAAACAATAATAACATTTCTCTACTTCTTAAAAGTTTTAATAGCAGCGCGTTTGATTGTAGGTGGTTTTAGATGGAGTTGGTTGGGGAGAGAGAGAGAGAGAGAGAGAGAGAGAGGAGAGGGCGAGAGAGAGAGATAGGGGGAAGAGAGAGAGGGAGAGGGAAGGGGAGAGAGAAAGCAATATATGTACCTTTTCGGGAACCAACAGAAGTAGACATCTTAAGGTATAAATCGATGGGTTCAGGTTTGTAAATAGTTAGTACACATGAATATCCCATTTCACGTTATTCTGTACCTTAAATCCAAAGACTTTCACCGCAGAAGAAACGCTGAGACCGTCATTGTTCAATTTAAATCCTAAGGGAAGGTCAAGAAGACAGTTGGACAAAAAGATTATAGTCTCAAATTTATAAAAACTGTTCAAGATTAAATTTATTTAATGAAAACAAGATACCCAAACGAGAGGAATAGTAATAACGTGCTTTTATGGACATTGAATCACGACATTAAAGAGGAAATCTAGTGTCGTAAGCAAAGAAAATACTTTTGGCATTGTGAGAAGAATATGAATTTTTACGAATTACTTTTAAAAATTGAAGGCAAGTCATTAATGAATATTAAAACAATATTGGGTCCCAAAATCGATCCCTGGAGAACAGTAGTGTTGGTTAGGTGGAATTTAGAACGACTCACCATTGGATAATGAGAGATTTCTACAAATTTGATTTTGTTGGTCAAATATGATGAGAACCAGTTTAAAGCCACATTTCCGTTATAGTGATTTTTTTAAAATAAGAAGTATTTGATGGTCAACCACATCAAAAGCTCGGCTAATATCACAAAAAGAGGTCCACTGCACAGATACCATGATGCATTCACCTATCTTACAAATATCATAGAAATGAAACAGCTAGTAATGGCCTTTAAGGCCATGTCACACTGCCGTGGCTTCGCGTCCGTCCATCTGCGGATGGATTTTTAAAATAATCGCTGACCATGTTGTCAGATAGGACAAGTCACACTGACATAACCGACGTGGCGCAACGTTCGTCGCGTCGGCCACCGTCTGCTGCGCTATGCGGCTGGAGCGATCCTTGGCCGACGTCGGCGATGCTACGAAGGCTCGCGCATGCGCATAAAGCACCTCCCCAACCCCCTCACCGGGGCACCGCGCGCTCTTGCCACTGCCTACTCCTTTTATTTTATATTTTTAATAATTTGTTTAAAAAAACTCTTGCGCGAAGCTCTAAAACAGCCCGGACACTCCAGGATGAAATGACCGCCAGTTCTAGGGTTAATGAATACTCTGGTGTCATGTTTATATGCAATCATTTTATTTGTTATTTTTCATATTATGTTTGATCTATAACAAAATTAAATAGGCCTTATTTTAAAAAACATAAAGACTTATTACAAAAAATGAAAACACCAACACAAAAATTACAAAATAATCCTTTCAAGTGCATCTTATATATAAAAACCCAATAGTTTTAAAGAGGTATATCAAAGTATTGAATGCCCTAATTTCTAAGTTCATAATAGAAAATAGTATTGCATATTGTAATAATGAAAATATTAATTTTGATAATAATAATTAATAATGAATACGCTCCAGAACAATAAATTAATTTTGTACAGCTATAACAAACTGTTTAATTCCACTATCAGTGTATAACTAAACAAATTCAAAGTAGTTGAAATGCATAAGCAACTCCTAGAAAGACGTGGCGTTGGCCGCGGACGCGGACGCGTGTCTGGTAGTTTGACGGGATTCGAGACCGTCGCGGCATACGCGGACGTACATACTATGGATGGACGGACGCGACGCCACGGCAGTGTGACATGGCCTTATTAGCTACTCATAGCGGGAACGGCTGGTCAGCGGCGATATAGCTACACTGCATCAAAATACATCGGACTATTTTGGTGCGGATTGTTATAGTAGCAGACTCCAAAAAGGAAACAGCCACCTTCCAAAAATAATTATTACTCCTATAAATATTTACCTGTAATTCCAAATGAAGATTAATAAACCGAGTTAACTTTTATATCCCTATTGTGAAATAGCAAACGAATATTGCAAACTACTACAATACCACTAGTATCACCAATTACTAAATTTACTACATTTTCAATTCTATTCGAAAAATATCCAGATTGGCGTTAAGGGTTTGACTTACGGCTATGAAATGTATAATCATCAAAGTAGTTCCCTTTTGATGCTATAGACTTTACTCAGCACCATATCCGCAGTAGTGTTTCGTAGCAGGAAGTCGTTTTTTCGAACCATAAACATTTGCTGCGTCGCATTTTTGTATATCTTGAAATCGAGGTTTTCCATAAATCCATATTTAGTCATCAGTGAAGATGGTTTTAAAAACGGTTTATTTATTCTGACGCAAGTTTCTTGTTGCAGAGTTGAAAGGAATGTTGAGGCAAATTGCTGAGACACGTTTCAGTTATCATAAGTCAGAGAACTAAACCTATAATGGTTTCTTGAATAGCTAATCGTTTGCCATCCTTGAATAATTCCTAAATAAAATTTAAATGTTATAGTAAATAATACCAAAATATGATGAAGACCTTCAATACGCGTGGAAACAAACTGCTACTGTCACAGAACTTATCAACGCAGATTCATTATACTATTCAATAACCAGCTTCATTATACCTGTACTTGTGATGCTTCTCAACATAAGATGCCGACTCGAACATTGTTTAAACGGGCATAATATAATCAAGTCTATTGTGTTTTACTTTGATTTTGCATAACAATTGTGGCTTTGTTAAATTATTTAATACACACACCATAATATAAAACTTCATTCCTCTTGATAAAATCGTTTTTTAATTACTAACTTAGTCAGTTTTTGAATCATCCAATCATTTCCAACAAATAGGTTTATAATTTATTTTATAATGCAGGTCAAATATGTCCTTGAGTAATGATATTTTTCGCATTCTATGTTTTTAGCCGTTGTTATTATGGCTGAATATGAGTTCATATTCGTTTTAGCCTTGCCTTTCTACATCGATTATTTTGTAAAGAAAAGGAACGAGGTTAATTCTTATTTCTATGCGTTATAACTTGCTTTTTAAAAACCCCAACAGTTGGCTGACCAACAGGATTTAATTAACCGCAATAGTTCAGGATCCAAGAGCCAATGTGCACTGTACAAGCAGAAAATCTTGTTTTCTTTTAAATATTTTCCTAGTTTTATACACTTAAAGCTGACCATAAGGCGGATAAACAATAGAAATATCACGCTAAGATAACTAGATAAGGGACTGAAAGCGGCCACAATTGGTTATAAGTGTGCTAGGCTAAAAAATGTAACCCGTGAAAAACTATTATTACATATTACACCACAACTAGAGCGGCTTGCGATCAATTTCTTTTATCATAAGATGAATTTCAAGGAAAATTTGCTGGTGTGCTCATACAATGTACATTGGATCTCGGCTCCTGGATTTTTGAGATGAGGTGAGAAAGCTTGTTTTTATATGAACATTTTATAAAATTATCAGTGGAACTTTTAATTTGAATAAAATGAAAGAAATAATTCTCTTAATGTAATCTGTCATTCTATCACAGCACATTTATTATATAAATATGGCTTAATAAATGTGATTTGCTTTTTGATTGTTTTTTATTTCTTATAGAACAAAATGCAACATCCATATTTTTATACGATCACTACAGTGCACTCAAACATTACGTGAACTATAGATTGCGTCTGTTGGCTATAAGTATTCATAGTTTATCTGCGTCAAACTACTTTGCCCGATACAACGTGTGTCTATAATGCATGACAATTTCACATGTGTTGGTGTGCTCCATTAAATTTCATCGCAAATCAATCTCAGGAACAATTCTTAGCGTTGTGAAAAATATTTGAATTGCAGGAAAAAGTTTGGTATTCTGATCATTGAAGCGTTTTGGGTAAAGAGGTCTCGGGAACCATTCAATTCAAATTCCAGCACGTCCTGAGAACTTCGTGACTTGGCGGAATGATTCTCAAACAGTTTTTTGTGAAGAAATTGGTGGAAAGCAAAATCCACGTATACTACATAATTTAGAAAATAACAATTATAACCTGTATTTTAAATAATTAATTTCAGTATAATGCCCGTAAACAATTAAGACTGCGACGCTTCTTAAATACAAGTTCGACACTTTTAGTTATATTTAGTTACAGCATGAGATCCAAATGTTGGGCATGTAGATTAAGGAACCGACAGGTGCTTCTTCAATTCATGTCTGTCTGTCTGTGTGATAAACCTTGATATAAGGTCATAAAGACTATAAACTTTTGATACAAATGTTTGTGTCTATGGAAGAACTCTATCGATTTTGTGGTCAAAATGTAAAATAAAATTTAAAATTTTCAAATCGGTCTGAATTATAACGAAAATGCAACGAGAAAAATAAATGTAAACAAACTGGTTATACTCTTTAATAATCACAATTCTTCAATAATTTAACCCACATATGTGAAGAACTTTGTTTGATACTTCTTTTGACTGATTGATGTCATAAAATATTCAACTGTTTAGCTTCTTTACGTTCTTTAGGGTTCTTTAGTACTGAACTGTATTGGTTTATTGAATAAAATAACCTATCATTGTTTTTTTAATACTTCTTACAACCATTTTTATTAACTAAACTGTCTTAAACTGATATGGAAGTCAAAGATAGATATTAATTGAGAATGATAGATTTCACTTTTAAACATCATTCTAAGTTATACTTTTTGTTTTAAACATCAGTACTTGTACAAATACTGGAAACTAAAATAATATTATTACTACTAGCAGTTACCCACGGCTTCACACGCAATTTCCAAAATCGAAGGCCATACTTTCCACGGTTAGGAGAATCAAAACAAAAATAAAGTTTTTACTGGATCTTTATAGGATATATCTTTACTGGATATATATAGGTCTCAAGTCCTAATTTGCTCCAAAAGTGTCAACGTCTGTCTGTTTAAGTAAATTTTATAACTAAGGTAATTGATGTTTCTTAGTTAAATTTGACTTGATCCGATAAAGAAAATATATACCAACAAAAACTAACACTATATTTAAATATATATATATATATATATATATATATATATATATTTAAGTAAAATGACGTTTTAGTCTAACTAAAATTCAAGAATGGCTGGCTCGATTTGGATAACTTTGGTAAATATTTTGTAGAAAGATTTAAAAGTTGAGAAACATTGGAAAAGTATCTCAGATATTTAATAATTTAGTGTTAAATAATTTTAATACTTACCACACACACACACACACACACACACACACACACACACACACACACACACACACATAATCTTACATTATTAAGATTTATAAATATGATTATTAACATTACATTTCTTAATGTATGAATGTGTTTGTGTTTCTGTCCACACGATATCTCGAAAACGAACTAACCTACAGACTTGCATAGACTTCTATATGTGTAAAACCGTGTTTGATAGTCACTTTTCAGGTCTCTCCATAGAACCAGGCAATTGTAATTAGCGAACATTTTTACATTGGTCTTATGAGCAACGAGAGAATTTCAGAATAAATATATTTGTAAACAATATGAGTACGATTATATAACATTTTTTGCATGTAACATAGTAATACACATGATCTAACTACCCCAACACATACATCATTGCATGATGATTAGATATGTAGAATTTTATTATATAACCATTGATATGAGCCCAGCCTAATGTTAAAATATGTGAATGCACCCTGTGGCAGGACATCTAAAAAAACTTTATCTGTAGAACTTTAATTTTGCATGAAATTTCATTTGACATAGACTTTTCTATGATGAGATAATATGCCCATACGTGGAATTTGACTGAGATATAGATTAGTAATTTTGTATGTAACTTCAATGAAGCCTCTCACATGACGCAAACGTGTGGCAAATTCAATTTTTTAGTTAGCTTATATGCAGCGACGTAACTAGGGGGGGGCACGCGGGGCATGTGCCCCGGGCGCAAGTTGTTGGGGGGGCGCCAACACGGCCACAGATTTTTCTAATAAAAATTGTTGAAAATATTTTTTAATGCGAGGTGTGTTGCAAAAGAAAATCATTATATTTATTATTTTTATTTGATTTAAGTCTAAGAAAATGCAAAGTGAAATGATGAATGCTATCTGACTATTTACGAATCATGTTTACGGTCTGCATGAACTTGTACAGAACGAGTATGGGCCACACTGTGTTATCTGTGGAATGACTCACTAGGACGGCGCGGCGTCAGACACTTCCTTCCCCTCCCGGCTCCCACCCGCAGCTCCCCCATCCCTCTCACCGCACCACACATGCCACATTGCCACAAACACAACACATCGATGCTCGCTGGCCTGACCTTGACTAACAGACTAACTGCGTATGTTGTGCAGTTGTGCACTACTATTGTTGACAATAGTTCATACTTCTACTTCATTATATACATCATCAGTGGTTCGGTTCACGTAAAGTGGTTGCGGAGCTGTTTCTTTGAGTGTTACTAGCAATATTATTTTCGTGTTTGTGAATATTAGTCATGTCGAAAAAACTGTCTGGTGCGGAAAATCGCAAAAGAGCTAAAGAGAGAAAAAAAAGAAGCACATCAATCCTCGTCTCTTCTATCATCATGGCTAAATGAAACAAACAGTAAAGGTAGGTAAGATAGATATACAGTACTTTGTTACTTTGTATTTATTAACTAATACAGATTAATGATTAACTTATTGAAACCTTAAAAATATATCATAATTAACTTTTCTGTAACTGTAGCAGCGTACTATTGATATGAATCTGTGTTTAAAAAATATATAATTGAACACAGGGTTTAAGCTTTCTTCTTCTTAAGCTATTTCTTAGAAACGCTAACAAGCAGCAAATCTAGTCATCGTCACACTTGAAGACGACATTTCGCTTTAACCAAGAACTAAGAACGTCATAATTTATTTAAAAAAAATAGTATAGTAGGAGATGCTTTTGTCGGCAGTATTGTTTAATTTAGCGTTAAACTATGCTTTTAGATAAATACGGCACAATTTAAACAGCTAAGTTCTACCACAAATTGACAAATATACCAATAATATTATTTTATCGAATGAAGGTAACTCGAATTTTTTATTTTTTCAGATGAAATCAGCTGTAGTACAAGTACGACTTTTGAAGATGGAGGGTCATCAGCTGATGCAGTCCAAGACGTGTTTTCAACTAATGCTAATCTTGGTACGGAAAATCTTCAGCTGGAAGAACTTCCAGTTGTACCAACGGTCACCCAGGATGACGTCGAGGGTGAAGAGATCGAGATGTTTCAACCGGAGCAAAAGTATAATAATGGTACGTCTACGAGTTTGACAACTGATCCAACCCATGGTGAGTCTACTAAATCTATTGATCTAAAAGATCCGGGGAAGTGGCCTAATACCATTTCGGATGCAGACAGATGTTTTCTCGTATCGAGATTATTGAATGAAGGGAAAAATAGAACCTGATCTTAACAAATACTTTAAGAGATGGGAGACAGTTGACTAAAGAGTGGTTTACAAAAATTATGCCTAATGGCTTAAAAGTACATCGAACATGGCTAGTCTATAGCAAATCAAACAATTCCTTGTATTGTATCCCATGCAAACTTTTTTCGCACACTGAACATCAACATCCACATAAGATTTCTGCTTTAGCCAAAGATGAAGGGTTCACTCAGTGGAAGAAATTGAGTGAACGGATTCCTGAGCATGAGAACTCCTTAAATCACAAACAGTGCTTTTGTGCTTGGAAAAATTTAGAATCTAGTTTAAGTAAACGTTCTGGCATTGACAAAGAACTACAAGACATGATTGCACTTGAAGAGGCACACTGGAAGGGTGTTTTGTATGCTATCATTGATGTAATCTTACACCTAGCAAAAGATGGCAGCCCATTACGAGGCTCCAATGAAAACCTGGATTTCAGTGACCCTAGATGCGGTAGGTTTTTGAACACTATTGAACTAGTATCTCATTACCATGCACCTCTGAAAGAGCACATTCTTCGCCATAAAAAAGGCCAAGTCAGTTACTTTTCGCCGCTCATCCAGAATGAATTTTTAGACATTATTGCAGGAAAAGTCAGAGAAAACATATTTTGTGACATCAAGGCTTCAAAATACTTTTCAATTATGTTTGACTGTACTCCCGACGTAAGTCATTTGGAGCAAATGTCTCAAGTCCTTCGTTATGTGAAAATCACCGAACAGGGTCCGGAGGTAGTGGAGAGTTTTATTGATTTTGTAAAAGTTGGTGAAAAAACTGGATTGGGTCTTTCGCAAGAAATTTCAGAGAAAATCAAAAAAGATGGCTTAGATTTGAAGAACTGCCGGGGCCAGTGCTATGACAATGGTTCGAAATATGGCTGGCAAATACAAAGGCGTCCAATCTAGGATTCTTGCCGAAAACAACCTGGCTTATTTTGTGCCTTGCGCGGCTCATTCCTTAAATTTAGTAGGTGCAAATGCTGCTAGTATGTCAGGGGAGGTACAGTCATACTTTGGAACTCTTAACTGCTTGTACAATTTTTTTGCTTCCTCGACCAATAGATGGGAGGTTTTATTAAAACATGTCCCTCTATCTCTAAAACTACAAAGTAACACCAGATGGTCGACTAAGAGGGAAGCTGTACAAGTTATATACAAGCATCTAGGTAAAATTATAAATGCTTTAAATGACCTCAGAACCAGCCTAACTACCTCAGATGAAACAAAAACTGAAGCAGCTAATCTTTTGAAAAATGTCAAGCAGTTTGAGTTTATAGTTCTCTCCTGTTTTTGGTACAAGCAATTGACCCGCATTGACATTGTGAACAAGCTCCTACAAGTGGAGAATATCACCATACATAGATCGGCCAAACACATCAGTCGATTGATCTCTGAACTAGACTCGGAAAGGGCAAACTATTCAAACGCTGCAATGAAAGAAGCCAAAGAAATGGCAACAAATCTTGGCCTTGATCCTCATTTCAAAGTAGTTCGAAAGAGAAGAAAAAAGCGCATGTTTGATGAGAATGCCGAAGATGAAGCACCTGAATTCTCAGAAGAGAAGAAATTTCAACAGCAGCTATTAGAAATCGTCGATCGCATTCTTTGTGAACTCAGAGAAAGATTCAACTCTATTCAAAACATAAATCATTTGTTTGGTTTTCCTCAACGGAGCTAGCTTTGGAACAATGAGTGGGGATGACCTAAAGGCTAAAGCAATTGAATTAGCCTCCAAATATAAAGAAGACTTGGACAAAGACGAATTGGCAACTGAAGTGGAAAGTTTCAAATACCATGGTTTGGATTTAGTACCAAATATCCAAACAGCCAATTCGATTGATCTTCTGAAATTTTTTGTGTGTGAACAAAATGGAGGATGTATATCCAAACATAATGACTGCCTTACGGATCTTCTTGACAATTCCGGTTTCAGTGGCTTCGAATGAAAGAAGTTTTAGTAAACTTAAAATAATAAAAAATTATTTACGGAATTTGACAGGGCAACAGAGGCTGACAAACCTAGGGATTATTTCCATTGAGCACCAGGTAGCCTCAAAACTATGCTTCAGTGAGATTGTCAGTAACATTTTGCTGCAAGAAAAGCCCGAAAAGTTAAATTCTAAGAACAATTAAATGTTTAAATCAATATTTTACATAATTTACTATCATAAGTGTTTTAGTATAAATGGTGTTGTTTTGAAATAAACTATTTGTTTTTGAAAATACGTATTCTATTATTTACCAAATATATTTAGGCCTATATACTTTGAACTTGAGGTTGAGTATTTTAAGATCAAGATTCAAGATAGTATTAATGTAGCGTACCCGGTAACCGATGGACACACCACACTTTTTAAGAGGAGTTATAAGGAATTAGTTTCAGTTCAATTGGTGGGGGGGAGGGGCGCCAAAATAGGTGTTTTGCCCCGGGTGCTGAATAACCTAGTTTACGTCGCTGCTTATATGAAAAGAAAACTTGAACTTACCTGTAATGTCCAACTTTCCCATGATGCGAACATTTATATCCTATTATGGTTTCAAGACACATAGCCACAATGGAATGTATATATTTATTTCGTTTGGAGGTGTGTTATAGGTAAAATTATTAATCTGATGTTTTAATCTTTAAAACTAGATGTATAAACAAACAAAGCCCATTTTAAGATGATGTATCAGTGAACAATGTTTGGAAACTGATGTGTTACCATCATTTAACGTTGGAATGTGCTGCATTCATAATTATAACGGACGATTCGAGAATGATTAATCGTAAGGCTTTGTTTTAGAGGCACTACAGCGGCATGACAGTGCTCGAATAATAAAATCGATCAGATGTAAAATCATGAGCGCCCGGCGAGCGTGGAGCGGTCAGTGACTGGCGAGATTTCAATAAGGGAACATTGTTTGTTTTGAATCCTGCCTTCGTTACTGCTTCTTCATTCAAGGTTCAATTAATGGCTCGGTGTCCATCCATCACTGACAGGGGTACACAACAGTCTGCCGGCCATCTCCGCCGTCTGGGGCCTGTCCGGCCACTCGGTTATTGTCGTTTATATTTTACAATATTATAAACAAGATCAGATTACGTGTATGAAATACTGTAATAAGATGGATAAGATCATGAAATTAATTATATTGTCCCTATTATATATATATATATATATATATATATATATATATATATATATACAGTATATATATATAATAGGACTAGCGGGTCTTTTCGCAATAATCTAGAAAATAATAAAGCTGTGATTTTATCGGCATCTCAGTCATTCCTGACCTTAAAGTAAGTAATAGTACGTGACTTCACACATAGTCTCATTGAATTCTGAACTTTTGTGTCCTTAAACAAGAATACTAAGAATAGGCATTAACTACTATGATGAAACGTTCGTGAGATATTTCTTTAGCTCAGCAGCCTTTAAAATATAAATTCTCGAATTTTTCTGTCTTGAGTTAGGAAAATTTCATTTCTCAATATAGCAAAATTTCTATCTGATTTTGATTGCAAAATGTGTTTCAGACGCAAATTCGTTCAAATATATGGAGACTCAAATTAAATCTAAAACTGAAAAATTTGAAAACACTATTCACAAATTTGTTTTTACAATCTCTCTCTAACTTCGTCTGTTAACGCAACTTCATAGATCGACATTTTGTACAAAATTATTAAAAGGTATGCATATGGATAATTCGACTGTTTCATTAATTAACTGAAAATACCGAAATTGAACTAAATATACAGTTGAGTATGTGATAGGAGAAATGGGTTACCTAATTTAAAAGTTAAAAAATGTATTGCATAGTGTGCTTTGATTGTGGGCCATTGCTACATAGTGTATGTTCAGGAGTCAAGAGAATTAGTGTGTACTAGAGTCAAGTGTGTGTTATTATAGGGGAACTTGAAATTGACTCTCGATTTGAAACGATATGCTTAATCAACACAAGCCACTTTTTCATATGGTATCAGTTCAGGCATGAGATGTGACAGGAGCATTACTAAATATGGTCACACCGAGTTAGTTTTCTGCACTTTTCTTTCAAGAAGATATTCCGATTAAACACAGTTTCTGATTCTGGTATCAGCATGTTTGTGTTAAACAGAGGTTAATTGGATAAAGAGATAAAATACTCGAGGCGTGTTAATATATACATATTTTTAATTTATTTGGAACATCAAGTCAACCATACGTTAAAAATGTACACTACACTTCATTGACTAAGAAGGCACATTTATAGACTACTGATTATTTCGATCCTGAGTCTTGGTTGTTTTTGTCAGTATTAGAGCTGCCATGGTTGGTACACGACTTTCCTCTCTATTATGTTTAGTGATTTATCGGATAGCCTGTAGCGGAGAAGAACTTAGCAGACTGATTGTAGTGAGATTTTCTACGGTTCAATTTTGTTGCAGGTTACTTGGTATCACAGAGACACTTTTATTTTTCTCTGGGATCCTGTAACATGTTACAACATTCCGCCACTAATTTCCCATACATACTTGAAAGCAACGTTTATGTCCTGATGTTTTACACGATACTTGATTAGCAAGTGTAAATAATTTGTTTGCTTGAATTTGTACGTCTGTTCAGCCATCGTTATATCAACATTGTTTCATCAGACATAGTAGTCAAGAACTTTCGTTAGATCTAATTGCACTGTCTAACCTCTTTTGTTGAACTCACAATGAGTGGGGTTGGGGGTCAGTATAACGCGGGGCTGAGGACACAATAACTATTGTAATGTGTAACTGATTCAAACCAAACTACAGAATAAATACAGAACTCAAACATACTTTTCAGTTTTTTTAAGTCAGTATCAAGAAAATCCAGTCTCAATCAATATGGTTGGCGTTCGCATTTGCGCTAAATTGATATCTAGACTATTATACACTACAGGAGACGGTCTGCAATAAATAAAAAGGTAAAGAATGTTTTATTATAACAGGCGAAGCTAAGGCTATGAAGTCCAACACAGCTCAACAAACATACACAACACGATATAAAACAACACAGACATACAGCAATTTCAAAACATATTTATACTTCTATAATCTTCGACTTGCCTGGAGCTTCGACTTCATACACCGATGGGATGTTTAGCAAAATTAGTCAGTTATCCAATTTCGAGGGTTAACTGAATTCCATGATTAGGTTAGGCAGGAAGCTAAATTGGCCGGAGACTAAAGTCGACCTGGGCTTGAGAAGTAAATTAGTCAGAGTTAAGCCCTTGTAAGTGGTAAATAAAGCACGTAGAAAATCGTTCATACTTGCTCTTGAATGGCCAACTATGCTCTTGATTTAGGAAACGCATTACATTATATATCTGGTGAAGTGACATAATACTGCCAGTGCTCGCACCAACACTTAAATCTTAAAGATGTGATAAGCCTATAATTGGAAACCTCTATGTATTTAAATTAATTTTGTAGTAAAATTATGTCTTTATATGCTGTCTAAATATGCGTATAAATAAAAACCGACTACTAATTTGAATTAGCGTATTTGATTTCTGGTTACTAAAACCTGGAAATGGTTACTAAAATCATCCATGTAAAACAATCTAAATTGACGTAAGAATAGTCGTGTTAAGGAAAAAAACTCTAAAATATAGAAATACCATATTTATTGTGTTCTCTTTAACCATTACATAATGTTGAGGTCATCTAAATTTAATATTCTTAAGGCCCATTTGAAAAATATTCCTTACAAATAATCGAGAAGTGATTTTAACCTCTATAAGCTCTCTTTACATATAGAGACAAAAAATACAGACAATTCTTCCAAGGATGTATTTTTAAAATCTGGGAGCAGCAAACGTTTCATGACATTTGCAAATGAGCAACCAACTCCTTCACTGGGTGAGCGTATGTCACGAATAGTTTTCTTTATACTATCTTAAATGTATGATATCTCACTTAGGTATGTGACAAGATGGCAGACGTTTAAAATTTTGAAAACTTTAGATTTTTCGAGCACAATGGAAAAGTGCATTAGAGTATAAGAGTACTCAGCTCAGGTCATTTAAATAACTGTTCTTCGTACATATTTTGGAATATGTCGGGTGGTTTTCAGATGGGTTCCTTAATAATTTCAAAACTGTATACAATAAAATCGAATTAATCCAAGGGAATACGTTTGCAAACATAATTTCCAATTGATTGTAATATAAAGTCTATAGTTTTAGAAACCACTTATAGTATAGTTCAATCTAGTAAATGCATTAAGATAATGGTGTTTCAGAATTTTGTAATGTACTATTTCAATGACCATTATAGAGTGACAATGTTTTAAATGTAAATGTGTGATAATTAGCTTTCAAAACTAATAATCAACTTTTCTTTAATATTTCAAGATAATAGCCACACAACATCTAAGTTTATTCTTTTTTTCAACAGGTTTGGGAGTGATATCTATGGTATGAAGAACAAGTAGCATTTGAGTAATATATTAGTGTTCCATCTGTCAGTGACGTCCAATAGATCACAATAAACTAACGTTGTGTTTTTCCTACCAGTGTGAGAACGAAGCTTCACTAACGATCAGCCAATAGCTAAGCACCCAATAATCACGTAAGTTCTCGTATTGGTGAGAACAGTGCGGGCGAGAACCGGAAATTAAATCTGCAGAATTGAGGAAGTTTGTGAATATTTGAACACACAGGAAATTACAAATAACAAGAAATGAGTGTGCTGACATTTTATATCAGAAAGTTGCTTTATTAAACATAGTGTGGCCTAAACAAAATAATGCTATTTTGTTTTAAAAATATTGTATTATTAGAGATCGTATTCTTCTTTTGTTGTTTGCCATATTTGTAAGTACCATACTTGCTTGAGTGAGTTACAGTGCATTGCTAAATCTTTAGAACGTGTTTCGCTATGTTGCAAATTTAATAAATTTATTACTTTAGGATACATAAAATTACGTTATGCAATCAATAATTACATCTACCAAAGGTATGTTGATGTAATTATATGTAGTAGGTGGTTGTGTTTTTAAGTCTCAAGTAAAACCGCTTCAAAAACGTATGTCTATGTGAAGATGACGTGAACCTTTCGCGCCTCACTAACCCACAAGATATATCTTGAAAATGAGAATCTGGCTTACAATAGCGAGAAAACTGAATCAACCAAGTGTGAGCGAGACATGGCGAGTTGGCGCTTCACTGTTGCTGAATGTGAAATATGATCAGCTTTCGTCGCCCGCAGGGTCTGTTCATCTCGCAGATATTGTAGGGCAATACAGAAAGGGTGCTTATTTATGAGTTGAAAATTTGACTTTAATCTTTCAGAAAGGCAGTGCAAGTAACGAACCCGTACTCAATTTAATAATAATTGTGAAAATATGTTCTAAAATAAACAACAGAATGAATTTGATTTAGAGTTTTGAACATTTAGTCTGTACGAATGTGCTATTTACTACCAATAGACACGCATTTTAATAAATAAAAATAGAATGAGTATATATATTTAAATGAAACCATTATGTGTAACGCAACATTCATTACCAATAACTCATTTTTTTACTTTTGTAATATATAATATAATGCAGCTAGTTTATTTTCACAATGTTTAGAGTAATTTAAATATGTGTAGTTGTTCGTCCACAACTAATTTACTGACTTACTATACGATTTTGCATCTGTGCTATACAAGTTCGTTGTATAGTGATTAATTTAAGAAAACGTGTTTACTATCTAAACTTGAATTATATATGTGAGTTACCAATTAGTAAGAGAATCAGATATAATTGTATGATGTAATTGAATGTGTTTACTGATATATCGATTGAAAATTTTAACATGCAAAAGCCAATGAAGTATTCACAGATAAAATTAGTTAATTGGTACATCGATCATATGTTGTATAACTAATACAGTAGAAGTTAAGAGAACAATAATTAATTGAGAAACTAATTGTTTGACGGTGATGAAAGTGTCAGTACGAGTTTACTTCTTAATCGCTAATCTCTAACATTTCACCGATGAACACGTTCTCGATATGAAGTACAAAGAAACTAATGAAGAAGAGGTAGATTGTAAATATGAGGTCAGGTGATGGGTAGAGGTGCCCAGAGTGTACAGACACATCCGCGATTTTGGAGAATTTGTCTAGTCAGAGTTGCTTCATCACATTTTACTTGGAAGAATGAGGTGCCGATTACTTGAAAAGGAGAGGCCGATCTCCTTTTAAGCCTTATTCTGTCCGCCCTCATGGGCCACTGGCCTGTGCGAGGATCTTATCAAACAGAAGAAGGGGGAGAGTCGATACAGTACAAGGCCAATGGTACTGATAAAAAATGCAATGGTCACAGACAGGATTTGAACCTGCGTTATCTCTAACTCAGACCCAAAGTCCAACGACTTAGACCGCTCGGCCATCGGCACTCCCAATTACATTTTACTTGGAAAAATTTGGTGCTTACTGTTGGAATCTTCATCACTTCTACAGGAAAACCCCCGAAATTAAAGGCTGAGTGATGAATATAAAATCGCTGTTTAATTGAGTAAGCAACTGTCACAAGTTATATGACAAGGTTATATGAAACAAATTGGAGCTCCATCACATTTTACTTGAAAGGCTTATGTGCGTATCGATAGAAAGATCGCCACTTTGATATAACAAAACGCAGATAATGTAGATGCTGAGTGATCAATTGACATGAGAATAATTGGAGCGACATCATATTTTACTTGGAAGATTTATGTGCGTATTGATAGAGAGATCGCCACTTTGATAACACAAAAACGCAGATAAAGTAGAAGCTGAGTGATCAATTGACATGAGAATAATTGGCGCGACATCACATTTTACCTGCACTACATATGTTCTCACCACGCAATTACATTCACCTAATTTGTATAATTTGCTTGTGGAAATGGATATCACTTATTAGTAAACTGAGTTAAATAAGGAAATCGTTAATTCTATTATATTTAAATATTGAAAATATTATTCCATTAATTGATAGCTTAGAGTATCATTAAAAAGGTTTAAGATTTACTTATTTGCATTTTAAGAATAGAGTATTACAAATAATTATACTAAGATTGAATATTTAACACCATGAAATATAAATGTGTTTACGGGAACTTGAATAAAACATAGAAATGGAATTAACATTGGATACGATGTTTTCCCAGAAGACTGTAACACCAAAGAAAGTGTTTGATATACTGCCTTGGAGAAGTGAAACTACTGGAAAAGGCGCGAAGTCAAACAAGTGGAAACAAGATATAAAACTTAGGAGCCGAGTCTGTTTGTAAAGTGAAATATGATCAGCCATTCACAGCCCTGTGGCAGGGTTGCCAACATACGCTTATGTTAATACTATTGTCGCCACTTCTTCTTCTTGGTACGGATATTTAGGGTCGTATGTTACATGGGGATGAGGAGAATTATTATGCCAAACTTATTTACAAACAATATACATTTTCTTATGGCTTTTGAGGATTTTAAGGTTTCTTCGTCATGAAATTATAGGATTGACAACGCTTCGAAAAAATTGAGATGTTTCAATTGCTTATATCTAATATTATTATATTATCAATTTCTTCAATATAAAATAAACATCCCAGCTTGAGTTTATTGTAGAGTATGTGTCAGATAAGGTGTTTTAAACGTTGAAGAACGATTAAAGCTGACGATTAAACGTACAATGGAACAAAAATTTAACAACCCTAAATCATAAAACCGCAGGTAATCTATTTAAAATATTTTTTACAAAGTTTATGTACAGAGTGTGCCAACGGATTCTAATCCCAAAATTTTCAAATAGGACCCTGTAACATATGGTTTGAACTTTCGAGGTTTCAAAGCTCTAATCTAAATAACCATTTCGGTAAACATTTTTAAAAGATATTCTAAATTTCAACATGTCTAAATATATTAAAATAATGCAAACAACAGAGCGAAATTGGGTTTTACAAAAAATCTGTTTTACAATTAAAAAAATAAATTAGTGGAACCAGCAAATTAAATTCTTAATTAACAAAGATATGTTTTTAAATGACACGGCACATCAACTATAATTTACTATAATTTTCATACATCAAATAAAAAAACTTAGAATAAAAAATACCCTAATCCGGAAATTTGGATATTTTATTCTATTTGATAAGATCCTTGTACAGGTCAGCGGTCATAAGGATGGGCAGAAGAAGGCTTAAAATGGTATTGACCTCTCCTTAAAAATATATTTATAATTTTAAAATATCCAGACAAAACTTGTTACAAAGGCAACTCTTTCAAGATGATAGCCATTCGCATTCGAGCATAAATTGTACGTTGGCTAATTCCGAACATAGAACCGAATTAATTGGCTTAATTTTTATGGTAATTGATTATAAATTAATTTTATTTATTCAATTTTTACAATGTCTCTTAATCAAGATGATGGCCATTCAAAATTTGTAAAGAAATAGTATAAGTGATTATGCATTATAATACAAAAATTGCGGTGGTCGTTAGCAAATCGACTAAACAGTACCTGGAAGTCAGGGATAGTGTGGTGGCGAGGAAGCACGCTAAAGGGATACCTGGCATTCAACACAATTTTGGAACACTTAAGGATTATTAATAAAGATTGAAACACTGTTCTTATTAGTTTGTTTTAGTGTGATATACCTTCCGTTAATTACGTTTTATCACATTTATAGTATTATATTGAGGGTCAGGTCAATTCTGGCTAGCAGCGCTTAAAGAAAAAAAACAAATATTAAAAATTCTCGCTATTTAAGAAAATTACTTATCGCTTGCTCTCCCCTTTCTAGGGTTTCATTCTGAATTAATTCCGTAAAATATCTGAATGGCATAGAGATCATGTTTAATCTTTCATTTAAATTATTGGGTTTCAATTGTTTCAGTTTATTTCATAGAGCTTCAATATGCAGTAACATTTTATACTAATTAGTGTAAAATACGATTCGTGAGTGTAATTTATCAGAACTCGATTTCGACTCTTGAATTTTAATGATCATTTTATTACTTCTCTGTCATTTTTTCGTCAAATCTCATATACGTTGATCAAATATTTAAATGATTATAATTTTGGTTTCTAGACGTTGTTAAAAGAAAGAAAATTTGGTGCGGGGATTTTGGTCGTCTCGCAGTTACTACGTTTGGGTACCGAGTCCTGGACTGGGTTCGACGAAGTAAACTTTGAGTTTAAAAGGTAAAATTACTCTCCTGAACTTGGAGATCTGCGCCTATAAACCCAATGCCTAATATACAGTCCGTGATGAATATACCATGTACGATAATAGGTGATTGTTTTGTTGTTGACTATCCATGCAAACACTTAATATTGTAGATTAATAACTAAACAGAAATATTTGCGGTTGGCATAATTTATTTTAGGGTAAATTCTGGGCATCATCAAGTAATATGAGAAATTAAGTACTTATTTAGTTTTTAAACGTAAGCGATTCATTGATGTCTTGATAAATTCATTTTCTAGAAATGCTATATTCGTACCAGAGTAAAGTCACATATTAAACAGCCATATTGAATCAAAGTGTTGCGAAATTATATCAAATTGATCTTTTTATTGATGAAAAAGAAACATTTAGATTGTAAGAAAGAAAAGCTGTTAAATTGTCTTCCAATTGAAAGACTCCTCGGGGAAATTATCTCAAGCTTTAGTTGTCTTCCAGCCAACAGATTTGTTGCGTCTTAAAACACTGTTTTGTACTTTTCAACACTCCGGGTCGGAAGTTTCGCAAGTCATGGACTCTGCTGTTAAAACCCACGTTTAAAAAACTTATTAAAAATTAAAATATTTTTAAAATTTGTAGAGCTTTTAAAATAATAAGCTTTTGTTTTGTGATTAATACTCCATAAACAAAGACAGTCTTGATGTAATCTTTCACACTATCTGGGGACAGAATTCATCGCCAAATAACAATAGTGTCTTGACTCTGAAGACGCCATTATTCTGGGAAGACAATGTATCCCAAACAAAGCGTTGAGAACAAAGAGAAAAAATATTAGAGATGACGTCAGCAGTCATTGTTGTGCTTACTTTGGCTGATCGGTTGGTTCACAAGATGAACGAGAGATCATGTAAAGACTATGAGATCTAATTGTGAACGTTACAATACGTGCTACAATAGTTATTGTAGACTGAACTTTGTTTTTAAACGTTAAAATGTTTAAGTCTTCATAGAAATATGCCTCTTGCAACCACCATTTGCTGCGATTTCGAGAGGATTTTTCTTTTTTCCGGTTGTTCTTAGTCTGTAGGTTAGTTCGTTTTCGAGATATCGTGTGGACAGAAACACAAACACATTCATACATTAAGAAATGTAATGTTAATAATCATATTTATAAATCTTAATAATGTAAGATTGTGTGTGTGTGTGTGTGTGTGTGTGTGTGTGTGTGTGTGTGTGTGTGTGTGTGTGTGTGTGTGTGTGTGTGTGTGTGTGTGTGTGTGTGTGTGTGTGTGTGTGTGTGTGTGTGTGTGTGTGTGTGTGTTTAAATACTGATGAAACTGTAAACTCGGCTAACTATGTTAGTTTGGTTTAGTAGTTAGTTTCGGTTATATAGTACTTTAAAAAATGAGTAGTAGTACTATTATCTGACATTGGTAAACTATTTGTACACGAAAAGAAGCTAAAAGTATTCCTTCAAAATTGGAGACTCGGCTTTTACGTTACTGCAGATTGTTGACGATGTGTACAAAATTGAGTGTGAAGTCCCGAATATGACTAGTCCATCACCTTGCAGTATGATGTATGGATTGTCTTTAACTTTCCTTATGGCTTTTTCCTTTAACTTACTTCCAGAAAGTCAGGTGAAATCAAGTCGGATGATAAAACAGACTGAGCCCTCTAGATATCATGCGCTCATGGCGTGTGGAAAGTAATCCCGTCCTCATGTTATTTCTCTTAGGAAGCAATTCAGAATGCAGATGCGGAATCATTCTGCTGCATTCATGGAGTTCTGAAAGAAGGTCGATTCAGTGATGTGTCTACAACTAACGTACAATCCACGCTAAACCTTCTGATCATACAATGGTAAATTCCTTAAATGTAAGCCAATTCTGCACAGTCCACACTTCTCCATGACATCTCTAACAGATGAGAAGTGACCATGACAGAAAAGCATCTCTGAAAAGCATTGTCGAGAATCCCCTCATGATTAGTGTTCTGTGGAAACTATAGAAAACCACTGCAAAAGTTCACACGCTCTGGGTTATTTATCTCTCAGTTTATTTTGTACTGGCACTTGAGCAAAAGTTTTCAGCAGAATTTTGCCAGTGCCACCAACGAATCCGAAGACCTCTTAAGCGAGTTGGCCAACCGATATTTTTGGACATTGAATGGGCCTGCTGACAGACTTTGAATATACTGACACATACTGTACTTTATGGTATTATTTAATGTTTAAAAATTTGAATTACATACTGCAAAGTTTAAAGTCTATAGATTAAATATTTTACTATATTTTTTTCACATGATACATTTAGATCTTACATTACGTAAGATATTCTATGTACATTAAGTTAGATATCATAGCTGTATGAAATAAGAAAAACTTCGGTGAGGTAGTGAAGGTATAGAACTTTATCAGTGTGATGAAATCAAATCTTTTTTACTACTATCCATTCTTTTTTTTACTTTTACCTGTTTGAAAACATGTATTGATAATATGTCACATATTAAAATCTCATATGATTGTACTCAGCATGTTTGCAATCTTCTTTATTCTGTTATATTCTCTTTCCTAACCCTCAGCTTATCATTAGTGTATATGCTATATCTTATACTATAACCAACTTCTTTATAAAAGTCTATAAAAATATCTTATGAATGAAAATATAGCTTACAGTAAAAGCATTAATTCTTGTAGGTTTTAAAAGGGATTATACAAAAGTTTTTCTGAACAGCTGTGAATGTACAAGCAGCTTGTTCCAATCAATCGCTAGCGCTAATACACGCAAAGTGACTCATGGCAGACTACTTAACGGTGTGAGGGAGGGTGAGTCTACCAGCACGCTAAGGGGCGAGGCTATTCGCGATATGCCGCTCATGCGAGTCCCTGGCCTATCTAGAATATGTATAGCGCAACTGCAAGAGAAACTAAGACAATTCGAGCAGAAACATGGAGAGATTATTACTGATAGTTCATACGTCATAATGATTGAGTAAATTGTATAATAAGTTTTAACTGCGAACATTGATGGCCAATCTGTGGTTATTAAAATCATTCAAAATTGAGTTTTCAAGTCATTTATAATTTTCCATTTGGCTTTCAAACCAATCCGTTCTACAAATCCTTCTCCGAAACCTTTCCAATAGAAGCTAATCTTATCTTATATATCTAAGTGGAACGGAATCATAGCATCTATTTAGCAACCTTGCGTCATTGTAAAATCATAAAACTTCATTAAAAATTGGCCGTGCTTTTATGATGATGGTCTACTTTTTTCTATTTTTTTCTGTGTTTTAAGGTGTACATTAGTATTTAAAAAGTTCATTTGGGAAAAAATGTTTGCTAAAATAGTTTTATTTTTATCTTATGACTTCATTTAGCATGCTGATTTAGCCGAAGTAACATGGTTGGCTAATCATTTCTTCTTAGTTTACTACTGAGTAAGTATATAATAAAATACAGTACTTTAATAATATAATAATTTATAAAAAAAAAATTGCAATTTTACTGGATAACTAAATCACTGTTTTGGCTAAGAGAAAATTGCAACAAAATTATTCCCGACTAAATTACTTAAGTATATGTTTACATTAAAATCTTGGGTAATGGCATTCACTCTCCAATTTCAAATAATTTGTTCATCTGTGTCCTGTATTTATTTTTTATTATTATTTTTTTTATCTTTCCTGGTGCTGCCCTGGCTTACAGCAGAGCTCTCTGATAAATGTACAGCAGCACGACCATTATAACAATGGGCTTCAGTATCTTCATGGCATGAACCCTCTAGTCATTTGTTTAGGATTAATTATTGCTTCATTTTGATTCTCAGAACAGACTCCAACTTGATGAACAGATTTCCAATCATATTTTATGAAACAAAAAGTAAATTTTTCTTACAGTAATTTTGCCCAGTAACAGGTTTTTTCATTAGTCACTTAAGTCTGCAAATTCAATCCATTCAATCACTATGGACTATGACATAACTTCTAAAACTTATATTATATATATACGTTTAAAATAAAATGTAAAATTACACCGGTTGAACACACAACACTTTCGTACTAAATTGAAGGCTGTAGCACCATTAAATAAATGAATGCCAAATATTAATATTTTCTGCAACCCTAAAACATCAATAAAGTTGGTATAAGAGCTAAATCGGCTCAATGGGGAGAGCTATGGGGTTTTTCATAGATTTCAAAATTAATATCAACTCGTACATTATGTTGTGGTGTGGAAAACTGTGCTCAAACACAAATATATTGAAGCTTTTTAAATTAATAACACCAACAGTCTGTAAGTGGCAGGAAGAAGATGATATTTTGGAATGAAATTTGTATGTGTTCGAAATTTGTATAATTATGTCATGTGGAGTGTGGAAAATGAGCGCTGTATAATCTTTACTGATACATGATTTGGTATCGTAAATCTTTAAAGAAGTGTAAAGATTGAAATACATCCGGGACTAGGAGATTGACTCTAATTTTCTATAATACTAGTTCAGAATTTATGGGCTATCCTATAAAACTTGTCTTAAATAAATTCTATTCTTATTAGTTAGGTATTTAATACTAGGTTACACAACTTTCAGGATGATGGGAGTGGAAGTGTGAATTGAAATACAAATGCCAAAAATCATTTTATGTAAGTTTACTTTTGAAGGTCTTAATTTTAATATTCACTAGTTACTTTGTTATGGCGCAAGTAGATAAACATGTACGACCTTTCGGGAATCATTGGTCCAATACCAATCAGGTTGAGGAATCTGTCTCGATGTTGTTGCGTACAGAAAACAGATCTTTTTTGAAGGTCTTAATTTTAATATTCACTAGTTACTTTGTTATGGCGCAAGTAGATAAACATGTACGACCTTTCGGGAATCATTGGTCCAATACCAATCAGGTTGAGGAATCTGTCTCGATGTTGTTGCGTACAGAAAACAGATCTTATGAATTGAACGTGTTTAAATCTTACTTTTGTTATCAGATGGCAACTGACCCATGAATTTTACGAAAGGATATAATAAAATTTACCTTGATACCTAGTCAAACACATCCATTCGGTGACCTGATGTGTACAAGTACCAAAATCATATGTACTCATATCAGTATTAGACCTGTAATAAATCATATTATACGCGTTATTTATTGGAGAAGATATCACATCTTCATCTACGATGACATCCACAATGTGCCTGTAGAATCGATCTTAAGAGGTCCGAGTGACTCATAGGGCGGTGGCAAATAATTAGCACTATTCCTGGCCTTGTTTATGGTCTGACATAAAACATGACCTGCGGCAGTAAACATCTTCTACTCTGACAGAAATGATTAGGTTGGGGAGCCCTTATAGCAAACAATACTTGAGACAGTAAAATATGGCATGCACTGTATGGCTTACTGCCAACCTATCATACTCCAAACACGTGATGTGCGTTGTGTGTGTGTTTAACAAAAAGAAAATACACCACAAATAAAATAATTTATGGAATACGCACCAGTTTGATGATTCACAAACAAAATTTTTATGTTTTCAATGGAGCAATGAAATTAATTAGGACAGATCAAAACGTTTACCATATTAACGTAATTACCAGAGTTTTAGCATTCCAAGTCCAAGTACCCCAAAGAATAGTAAATTATATAGCAAATTAGCAACAAAATCTACAACAAAGATTTAGCTCGATAGTAGCTCAAGGACCTTACTCCAAGATCTCCTAGAGGTTTTTATACTTAATAAAAGGGATATTAGAGGCTGGGAACGTGTTGGGAATCATTCTGAGCCTTCACAAACCAAAATTTTGGTATGAAAGGTTTGTTTCAGAAGGATATTTGGAACTTAAAGACTCTGATTCACCATGTGGAAATTGACACAAACTTAAAATATACGGATAAGTTGTTAAATATTTGTTTAATATGAAACCATATTTTATGCATTAAAAATTTATTATATTTATGTATTTACAGCAGAATCAATGAATTTAAACTAGGAATTCCAGTTATATTTGTTCCCAGCAACGAAAATCTACAATACTATTCAATGATTGCATTTCTGATGAAGACAGTAGGAAATTTCCCTGAAATATTCCCTTCTTTTTACTCAATCAAGTAGTTTTCATAAAATATACGTAAAGAGGCCGTGTGAACAAGGTGGTGATCAAGAGAAGGGATGATTCAAAATGTAAAATAAAAGATTACACAATCTATTATTTGGGGAACTTAGACGTCTAGAAATTTTTAATTCTGAGACCTGAACATTCGTCTCATATCAAAATTCTAATATTCTTTTTCCCCATTTTTTTTATTGACTTCATGTAAAACAGTTTTATCCTTTCCCTTTTTTATAAAAATGGAGATGTTCATTTTAATCTTATTCTGTTCATCCTTATGGGCAATTGGCTTGTACGAGGATCGTATCAATATGAGAAGGAGCATATACAGATAACATCGACAGAATTGATAAAAAGTATAACAACAGCAAATATAATTTGAACTAGCGCTGTTTCTTAACTCATATTCAAAATAAGACGCCTTAGCCCGAGCGAAAAACTGCTTTCTCAACTCACTTGGAATGAGGTACTATTTTTTTTCTACCTGAAATAATGCCTTCTAGATTATTAACAACCTGCCAAGTATCAAATCAGGTATTATCAAAACATAAAAAGAGAACGTATAGCCCAACACTGAACACGGTAGCAAGGAAAACCCTCACTCAACAAGTATTGACACTAAAAAAAGCCTGCCACACTCACTGTCTAATTAAACCCCACACAGAGCACCCAGAAAATCTCAAATTAATTTTCGAAACACATGAATGTGACAGTGAAGGACAAGTTTGGAATAGGGCCTATTACTATTAGAAGATGAGAGAAGAATTCTTGATACCTAGACCCTGAAGAAACAAGAAACTCGTAAATGCCCAAGAAGAGTAGGGACTGTAATTGACTGGGTAAACTTGTGTCAAAAACCTCAACACAACTCTTTCTACCTGTTTTTTTTTGTTTTTTTTTTCATTGAATATAAAGCGTAGAAGCCGTTATTATATATTAAAACAGTTTAACTTGCCTTAGAATAATATTGAACTTCATCACAAACAATCACAAGTATGCATTAATGAACACTTTCTCGTTATATTTACATTATGTTATAAGCAATTTATATTCATGAATTTAATAAATAGCCGAAACTAAGGTTTAGAAATGAGTTAGTTATTTGAACGGAATTGACTTTAATTCGAGCATACTATGAATATTTAAAATGGTGTCCGGACGAGATAGGCTTATATTACTAAAAAAGTGTTACTTTTAGATTTTCGATATGGAATTCTCATAAGAATTTTAATTGTAAGCATTATGTGTAATTATGTTTTCCTTCTGAAACGTACGTATCATAACTCAAAACGCATTTGCAGTTATGTTATTGGATTGTAAGAATTCATGACATTGACACAAGAAGAACACTCTATAACTAAAAAACATTTTTTGGTTTAGGTTTAAAATATAATTTCAGCTTAATATAAAACAAACATTGTACATCGAAGATCTTGCTTATTTACCTTCCTTCCATATATATTATGATTTAAACATGATATGATTATGACTGCAGTGGTTTTGATCAAGATACGAGCTCACTGGAATTCTAGGATTTATGAAATGATAACAAAAATAATGTTGAACTCTTTACAACAAGTGGTGCGGAAAATTTAACACAACAGTTTTACCCGCCAACAAAAGCCTCAGTTGTAAGCTGAGTTTCAAAAGACCAAAAGCGACACTCACAGTAAGAGTTTAATCCAGACAAGGCCTATTGTCTCGACTCTTCAATCACTCAGACACAATGTCCATTGACACATTCTGCCCATTCATGCGTTCTCTCACGGATACTGAGCTGTACATCTATCGCGAGACGACTGCTCTTTCTCTCAGAGACAATGCCGAGAGCACATCACACCTTCTTTCTGCTCTTTCATCTCAAGTCATTAGCAAACATTGGGATGAGTTGCTGAAACACTGTTTCAATTTTGCTGTGTTGTATGTTATACAACTCTTGTAATGTTACTAAAGTATTTAAATAAATAAAAATAAGTAATACTTAAGAATAAGGAGAAAGTAAACAACGTAGTGTTTCATTTTGGAGAGGGTTATATGAAACAGTTCTATTACCAATTAAAATATACATTCACGGCATTTTAAGGAAGGAAAAAATCAGAGGCAAGATCAGTATAAAATAAATACATATAAATTAAAATCCTTTAACGGTGTACATTCGGTTTTCAGTTAGAATATATATACAATTATACAGGGTGTATATTATGTCTGGAACACCCAAATATATCCTTTAATAATTTAAATATAAATTTGAAACCTCTTACAATCGTGATAGAGATTGGGCATCTACTTTTTGGAACAATGTTTTTGTTATGTCACACCCAACGGGGGATATCGTGAATATTCTTAATGGAAGCCTATAACCTTGTGTTACATAATTTTAAAGGTAATAGCTTACTGAATTGCCACAAACCGCATCTCAAGGGAATTTATTCTATCAGAAAAATAGAGCATTTTTAGTATTGAAAATTTACTGATGTTCAACAATGTAATTTTAACATGGTTCTTGCCACAAAATGTGTTACACTAATTTTTTAGCATTTTTTTAAATGTTCAATTAAATAAAACAAAAATTTCATTTTAAGCTGGTTCTATATAGCACAAATTTGCCAGTTTTTATTACAGTACAATTATGGAAATACTTATGTTATTGATTTCTTATTACAAATAAAAAATAATGTATGCTGTTAGAAATGTCTTACAACAAACGTTTTACCTGCATTTGGTGTCAAAGCAATTGTTCGAACTGTGTTCCTTCTACGGTTTGACAATGAGCCAATCTTGTGTAAAATGATTCGACAGAGTTGCCCTAACATTTCTTCAGTTATCAAAGCAATCTCCTCTATAATCCTGTTTCTTAGGTCTTCCAAATTATGAGGCTTTCTTCTATAAACATTGGATTTTAAATGACCCCCATAGGAAATAATCGATTGGTGACAAATCCGGAGATCTTGGAGGCCATTCGATTTCTCCTCTTCGGCCAATCCATTTATGAGGAAACCTTAAATCCAAATACTCTCTTACCTGTCTCCCATAATGGGGTGGAGCACCATCCTGCTGAAAACCATACATTATCAAAGTATTCTCCTGATGCAATTTGAATAGCTGGGATTATTTCATTTTGGAGCATATTGTAGTAAAGTTCGGCATTTAAATTTCCATTGATGAAAAAGGGTCCAACAATTTTGTTACCTAAAATTCCACACCATACGTTCAGTTTTTTGTGGTTGCTGTGAATGGGACTCAGTAATCCAATGTGGGTTTTCACTAGCCCAGTAACGGCAATTGTGCCTGTTAACATTGCCATTTAGGAAAAAAAAGTTGCCTCATCAGAAAATAGTATGTTGGTCAGAAAATCTCTATTGTCATCACATTTGCGCATCACAAGTTCACAAAACTCAACTCTTCCTGTCGTAATCATCCTCACTTAACTGTTGGACTAAATGAACTTTAAATGGTTTGTATTTATTAATTTTCAAAATCTTACTCACAGACATAGGGTGCATATCATGTTGCTGTGCAGCTTTTCTGAGCGATGTATGTGGGTCTTCAATAAATGTTTGCAAAACATCTAGTGCATGTTCTTCATCTGTTGCAGATTGTATCCTACCCGACTTTGGCCGATTACGTACACTCCCTGTCATTTCAAAACGCTCAATAGTTTTTGATATTGTTGAAACACTTATGGGATTCCTTTCTGGGAAAGTGTCATTAAACAAATTACAAAACTTCCCGATAAGATCTTTGACGATCGCCATATCCTCGCATCATCAACAGAGTAATTCGTTCTCTTTCAGACAATTCCATTAAAATGCCAAATAAAAACTGAACTACTGTAATTAGATAACTTGTTGACAGCAATGCTTCAGAGACACTGATTAACTCGACAGGAATGATATGACCTTTGTCCATTTGTAATTCCCAAGCTTAGACCTGTCTAGTGAAAGCTCCATGCTCAACAAACTGAAACCTGTAGACCAGATGATTAATAACACAATAATGTTTTCTCATAGGCTAGTGACCTTTGTCTCTTTAAACCTTCCTGCTGACTGGAAAACACCAAGTACAGATTCATAAGTAATCAGAGAAAAGTGACTCATAAGTTTTATTCATTGTAATAAAAACTGGTAAATTTGTACTAATGGAACCAGCTTAAAAATAAATTGTTTATTTTATTTTAATTGAACATTTAAAAATGCTAAAAAAATTAGTGTAACACATTTTGTGGCAAGAACCATGTTAAAATTACATTGTTGAACATCAGTAAATTTTCAATACTAAAAATGCTCTATTTTCTGATAGAATAATTCCTTTGAGATGCGGTTTGTGGCATTCAATTCAGTAAGCTATTACCTTTAAAAATTATGTATCACAAGGTATAGGGCTTCCATTAAGAATATTCACGATACCCTCGGCAGGACGTCCCCCGTTGGTGTGACATAACAAAACATTATTCCAAAAAGTAAATGCCCAATCTCTATCACGATTGTAAGAGGTTTCAAATTTATATTTAAATTATTAAAGGATATATTTGGGTGTTTCCAGACATAATATACACCCTGTATATATATATTCAGGGTGTCAATTAAGTCTGGAACCTCTTTTTTTTAATTTTTGAATCACAATAGAAAGAAACATACCAAAGTTCACACGTGCTTACTGGTGATAGTAACGCACACATCTGCCCAATTTACCGACCAGATAATCCCTTTGGGGGACGGTCCACACGGAGTCAGACAAAATTCTTAAATAGCAGCATAGGGTCAAGTTTGGTATCAAATTAAAGATCTTACTTAGCAGAGTACAGTGCCGCAAACCGGACTTCAAAAGGTGGATTCATTCAGTAGTTATAGCTATTAGAATTTTAAAACAATTGAACAATGTAAATTATTAAGTATTACAAGTAAGCACCAATTTTTTAAGTACCTGTGATCAAAGTAAATGTTCAAAATGGTCCCCTTCCATCATCTGACAATGTAGTAATCGCAGCCAGGAATCAATAATTATTACCAATAACACAACTACTGTTAAGAATGTGAAAGTGGCAGATTGAGTCAAACACAGCATCCACAGAACTTAACGTTTGGGCAGGTATTATAGGAAATCAAATTATGGGCCCATTATTATTTATCAATGGTAATTTAAATGGTGACTCGTATCTAGCAATGCTCCAAAATGAGATAATTCCTGCACTACAAGCTGCTCTTGGTCGACAATTTCAAAGAATTTATTTCCAACAAGATGGCGCCCCACCACACTTTGCTCTCCTTGTTAGAGAATACTTGGATACAATATTCCTTCACAGATGGATTGGAAGACCGTGGTGCAGTAGAGTGGCCTGCTCGTTCCCCTGATTTATCTTCGCTGGATTTTTTTCTTTGGGGATAACTCAAAGATAATGTTTAGCGTACTAAGCCTCGAGATTTGGCGCACCTAAGAAATCTCATAGTCCAAGAAGCTCAACATATTCCTCGTGACTACCTTCAAAATGCAGTGGATGGTTTTTACAAACCGCCTAGGACATTGCCAGACGATGGGAGGGGAACATTTTGAAACACTTACTTTGATCTCAGGTACTTAAAAATTGGTGTTTACTTGTAATACCTAATAATTTACATTGTTCAATTGTTTTTAAAGTTCAAATATCTATAACTACTGAATTAAATCAACCTTTTGAAGTCCGGTTTGCGGCATTGTACTGTGCTAAGTAAGAACTTTAATTTGATACCAAACTTGACCTATGCTGCTATTTAAGAATTTTGTTTGACTCCTTGTGGACCGTCCCCCCAAAGGGATTATCCGGTCGGTAATTGGGCAGATGTGTGCGTTACTATCACCAGTAAGCATGTGTGAACTTTGGTATTTCTTCCTATTGTGGTTTAAAAATTAGAAAAGAGGTTCCAGACTTAATTGACACCCCTGTATATATATATATTTGAAAATTTTACCATTTCTGAAAGAAATAAAAAGGAACAGAATTTTATAGCGAGGCACAATAAAAAGTTTTGAAGATAAGGATATTTATACAGTACGCACATGAAAGATAACTGAAGGGAGTGTCGTGGGTTTATTTGTTAATATAATATCAATTTTAAAATATTAATTAATAACAGTTTTTTAATTAAAAGTATTTTATTAAAAATTAATTTTCTTGAGAAAAAATATTATAAAAACAAGTTTTTTTATTGAATTTAAATTTAAATTGAAATATAATTTTCTCAAGTTATAAATTAATGTAAGTACATTTACCCCAGAAACTATAACAGAACATTGGTCATATATGAGTTTTGAAATCAATTCTACCTTCTACTTAAATTACATTAAAATACAAAACCAATATTTAGTACATATTATTGTGAGGCCTTTCGATATCCAAGATACCTTCATCAGACACATCACAAAAATCACACACATTTTTTTTTTTTTATGTGTCTGATGAAGGTATCTTGGATATCGAAAGGCCTCACAATAATATGTACTAAATATTGGTTTTGTATTTTAATGTAATTTAACAGTGACCAATATAAGCTCCATCTACAGCATTTCAACTACCTTCTACTTGTTGCATATAAAGTTGGATAAGTTTCACGAAGATCTTTAGTACAATTTATACGTTTGGTAGTTAGGCAATACAGTTATTCATAATTTTTATGCTAAAAAACACCGTTTAGAAAGGTTACAGAAGATATTTTTATCTTATATGTAGAGAGCACAGAAGATGTTTTCATACCATTTTTGAAAGTAATACAATTTATTCTTGTATGTCTATATTTCAAGATTACAGCCATATATAGATCTTGTAATACAATAATAATACGATACAAGGTTATAACAAGCTAGTTTCTTAAACATTTGCATGTCATCTTCCTAACCCAAAACATACCTTGAGGTCTGTATGCATAAGTTGTGTATATAAAAATCGCGAACTCTAAGATGTTGCCTAGGGGCTAAAATGGAGAGGAAAGAAGTCTTTCGACTATTCTGATATATATATATATATATATATATATATAAAATATTATAATATTCCGTTTTGTTTTCAATTAAAACATTTACAACGGATTTACAAAGTTATTTATTTATTCTAAAATACCAACCAATGTTTTGCAGGATATAGCTTCTTTTGAGGTTCATAAATCAGGTTTCCATCCAATATTTTATATGTATTGTAAAGTTACTTCATCTTTTCTTTTGTTTTTTCCCTCTTCACAAATACATAAAGTACATGAGCAATTTAGCAATTATTAAATAATAAACCCTTTCTATGCATCCTTTCTGCCATGCCTTGTTATAGTAACTATTATCACAACCACTGGAACAAATCTCGAGGAAAATCTGTGCTTTAGTTTTCCCAGACTGAACATTTTTAGTGTAGAAGTTAATTAAAAGATTTTATAAGGTGACAGGGTGACAGATGTAAAATCTTAAAAGCCGTTATGTGCTACAACATACTTTATTAAAACTATCACACGCTCACATTGTCAAAATCATATTAGGCTTAAAGAACTATGAGAAGATGTTCATAATCAACACCGAGTTTAAAAAATACCCTAGGAGGATTTACTTCTGGATAGGTTAACCCTCCAGTCGAACATACACTTGGTATAACAAAGATAAATGTGTCACTTATTTATCTTTGTGCGTAAGGATGTAAGGATGTCTAGGAGCTTAGTGTTAAAGTCTGTTGTTAGCCTGGACATGAGGAATTGCTGTCTCCTACCAACTTTGACTGGAGAGGCTGGACCTTCCCTTATTCCAAGGTCACATGACTGAGATATAGTTCGCTATCCCTCTTCATGAGATCTGAACAGATTGCGGCCCTACCTCTAACCTTACCCATCCTGAATATTCTGTCCCCCGAAAGCAAGCTCAGAGATCCGTTTATGACTAAGTGCAATAAGATATTTTAGCTTCTTGTCCTAAGTGAACAAAAAGATTTTTTTAATCATCTTGGATATAAGGCCAGTAAGTAACATTTTGTGTTGAACTTACAACAAAAAAGACTCACTAAACAAAAACTGATTTTTTATTGCATAACATTAAAACATACACTAACAACTATTTTACTGGTATTTGTTTCATTTTCATCAAAACACTTTCTACTTACGAATAAAAACACGTTACTCAAGAGTGACGCTAAACCGATATCATCATATATGCGAAATTGCGGGAGAGTACATTTACTTGTAACACAGAGTAAGAACGCGCTCGTGAGTAAGGTAGACAAGTGTAAGCATGACTTGCGAGTCCGAGGGGTGCGTGTATACATGCACGCGACGTCGAGCCACTGACAATTTGCAATACAAGGGGTGTTAAACCATGAGTTGTGGTGTACTTCCGGCCTACGACTGGGTAAAATAAGTCTTATTAAAGCGCGGAAGGAGTTCGATATTTTTTCAGTATAATACTATTAATATTTAATAAACATAATATTAATATTAGTCACATTTAATCATTATAATACATTATAATACGTGCAGAATAACTCTCTACAGTTTATAGAGAGTTTATAACTTTTATAACAGATTATAATTCTCTGTCATAATTTTAAAGATATCATGTATTTGGTACTTCCAACTGATATTTTGTTAGTTAGTTCTGGAAAATATATTGCTTTCAAATGAAGATAAGTACAAAACTATTTGAAAAGTTGTTTCAAGTGTGTGAATACTTCAAAGAAAAAGATGATTCTCTATAATTTAAGCACATTGTAATTTGCTGAGCGTCAGCGAAGCCTATCACTCGCGTGGCTGTAAAAATTGAATTTATGTCTCTGTGTCTGTCCGGATGATATTTCGAAAACGAACTGACTTATAGACTTGAAATTTACCAATAAGCTTCATTTCCATGCAGTAAACGCCGAGTTCAATGAAAGTGCATGTCCATCCATGGGATTTGGCTGAGCTTCATAAAAGCATAAAATTCAGTTTGGTTGTCTGTCAGAGGCGAAAAGAAAATTTGCATGCAACCTCAGCGAAGTCTGTTATACTCATAACATGTAAAAAGTAAAATCTGTAAATTTATACTGTTAATTAATTATTTATAATATTTTTTGTTTTAAATTACTTTGAACAGTATGGGTTAAAACAATATATAAAACAGTATTAAATTACCTAATTTTATACTGATACGAAGTCGATGCAAGAGACTTAGTAAGGTATTACTCTTTCAGCTGAAGTGTGTGAGAAATTAATTAAATATATACTTTTAAGGACGATCTATTTTAAATACTAATAAATATATAAATAATATATATATATATATATATATATATATATATATATATACAGGGTGTATATTATGTCTGGAAACACCCAAATATATCCTTTAATAATTTAAATATAAATTTGAAACCTCTTACAATCGTGATAGAGATTGGGCATCTACTTTTTGGAACAATGTTTTGTTATGTCACACCAACGGGGGACGTCCTGCCGAGGGTATCGTGAATATTCTTAATGGAAGCCTATACCTTGTGATACATAATTTTAAAGGTAATAGCTTACTGAATTGAATGCCACAAACCGCATCTCAAGGGAATTATTCTATCAGAAAATAGAGCATTTTTAGTATTGAGAATTTACTGATGTTCAACAATGTAATTTTAACATGGTTCTTGCCACAAAATGTGTTACACTAATTTTTTTAGCATTTTTTTAAATGTTCAATTAAATAAAACAAAAATTTCATTTTAAAGCTGGTTCTATTAGCACAAATTTTGCCAGTTTTTTATTACAGTACAATTATGGAAATACTTATGTTATTGATTTCTTATTACAAATAAAAAATAATGTATGCTGTTAGAAAAGTCTTACAACAAACGTTTTACCTGCATTTGGTGTCAAAGCAATTGTTCGAACTGTGTTCCTTCTACGGTTTGACAATGAGCCAATCTTGTGTAAAATGATTCGACAGAGTTGCCTAACATTTCTTCAGTTATCAAAGCAATCTCCTCTATAATCCTGTTTCTTAGGTCTTCCAAATTATGAGGCTTTCTTCTTCTATAAAACATTGGATTTTAAATGACCCCATAGGAAATAATCGATTGGTGACAAATCCGGAGATCTTGGAGGCCATTCGATTTCTCCTCTTCGGCCAATCCATTTATGAGGAAACCTTAAATCCAAATACTCTCTTACCTGTCTCCCATAATGGGGTGGAGCACCATCCTGCTGAAACCATACATTATCAAAGTATTCTCCTGATGCAATTTGAATAGCTGGGATTATTTCATTTTGGAGCATATTGTAGTAAAGTTCGGCATTTTAAATTTCCATTGATGAAAAAGGGTCCAACAATTTTGTTACCTAAAATTCCACACCATACGTTCAGTTTTTTGTGGTTGCTGTGAATGGGACTCAGTAATCCAATGTGGGTTTTCACTAGCCCAGTAACGGCAATTGTGCCTGTTAACATTGCCATTTAGGAAAACAGTTGCCTCATCAGAAAAATAGTATGTTGGTCAGAAAATCTCTATTGTCATCACATTTGCGCATCACAAGTTCACAAAACTCAACTCTTCTGTCGTAATCATCCTCACTTAACTGTTGGACTAAATGAACTTTAAATGGTTTTGTATTTATTAATTTTCAAAATCTTACTCACAGACATAGGGTGCATATCGTGTTGTGCAGCTTTTCTGAGCGATGTATGTGGGTCTTCAATAAATGTTTGCAAAACATCTAGTGCATGTTCTTCATCTGTTGCAGATTGTATCCTACCCGACTTTGGCCGATTACGTACACTCCCTGTCATTTCAAAACGCTCAATAGTTTTTTGATATTGTTGAAACACTTATGGGATTCCTTTCTGGGAAAGTGTCATTAAACAAATTACAAACTTCCCGATAAGATCTTTGACGATCGCCATATCCCTCGCATCATCAACAGAGTAATTCGTTCTCTTTCAGACAATTCCATTAAAATGCCAAATAAAAACTGAACTACTGTAATTAGATAACTTGTTGACAGCAATGCTTCAGAGACACTGATTAACTCGACAGGAATGATATGACCTTTGTCCATTTGTAATTCCCAAGCTTAGACCTGTCTAGTGAAAGCTCCATGCTCAACAAACTGAAACCTGTAGACCAGATGATTTAATAACACAATAATGTTTCTCATAGGCTAGTGACCTTTGTCTCTTAAACCTTCCTGCTGACTGGAAAACACCAAGTACAGATTCATAAATAATCAGAGAAAGTGACTCATAAGTTTTATTCATTGTAATAAAAACTGGTAAATTGTACTAATGAAACCAGCTTAAAAATAAATTGTTTATTTTTATTTTAATTGAACATTTTAAAAAATGCTAAAAAAATTAGTGTAACACATTTTGTGGCAAGAACCATGTTAAAATTACATTGTTGAACATCAGTAAATTTTCAATACTAAAAATGCTCTATTTTCTGATAGAATAATTTCCTTTGAGATGCGGTTTGTGGCATTCAATTCAGTAAGCTATTACCTTTAAAATTATGTATCACAAGGTATAGGCTTCCATTAAGAATATTCACGATACCCTCGGCAGGACGTCCCCCGTTGGTGTGACATAACAAAACATTGTTCCAAAAAGTAGATGCCCAATCTCTATCACGATTGTAAGAGGTTTCAAATTTATATATTTAAATTATTAAAGGATATATTTGGGTGTTTCCAGACATAACATACACCCTTATATGGATTGTATAAGAAAGAAGCCTGTAGCTGTCAGCTGCTTGTGCTCACTTTTGCAGAAGTTTCATGAGATAGTTCTCTGAATAATTGAAAACGCAAGGAATGGGATTAGATTTGGCTCTGCGCACAAAGGAAATTACTTACTGGGTATTAACTAGCTGCATCTTATGCATTACAAGTGCTTCTCCGCCTGTCCCGGCTACGTAACATCGCATTAGTATTACAATACATGTTTTCAATAGTGGTGATGATTCTCCCATTGTCGGCATTAAATAGAATATTCTTACTCCCGGGCACGTAATATTTCCTTTATATTGAACTGCTGTGATATTTAATGAAGTCCTTCCACATTGTTTGACATCAAGCTCAAACATTAAATACATGACATACTGAGCTCAAATTTATGAGTAGACTTTAATTTTATTTGAACTCTACTATTTGGAACCATCCTTCCGGTTTAAATATAATGTAATGTTCCCGAGAATTATACATAATAATATCCTAAATGTTTTGAGTTAAACGATGGAGCATGTATATTACAGCAACTAAAAATACTATTATTTTCCTTGGTTCTTTATTTTTTATTTTCATATTTTCTATACCGTATTCTTGAGTAGTTTGATACCAAAGCATTCCCCATAAGTTTAGGACTAAATTCGGATTCCATATTGAACAGTGGGTAGGTTGTCAGAGTCTTCGTGCTAACAATTAACTAGCAATTTCCTTATAAATTGGTCGTAGAATTTATCATGTTGCAGATTTCATGTACATGGGCACCTCATAAATTACCTTACTATGTAAAACGTCACAGTCGTTAAATAATTATTGTAAATAGCGTACAAATAATGTGAGTTCTTGGACATAATGGTGGAGATATAATACAAGTGACCAATAATAATTAACTTCGTCAGCCTGTATTAGATATGTGAAACTATGACTGAAGTAAGAATTTGTTACTAATAGTATGTATGTTTTTAGAAATCATGCATTTACAGACATTTATCACAGACGATTAGAGGGGGCTTGTCAGATTTCGCAGTTGTGTTGAACAATCAATAAGTATATTTGTCTTATTATTACTCTTAATAAACCTATTTAATTCAGACTTCAAATAACACATTTATGAGGGAAATTAATGAAGTTATATTAATTCCGTCAGAAAAGAACATTAAAGAAATCGTCTTTCGATCATTTCTTCTGTTCCGCACATATTGTGATCACATTTGTGATACTTATTAGTCAGTAGTGTTAATGGTCAGTCTTTTGAACTCGAACCAATACTTACATTTAAACGTGGATCTTCATACGATCATAAAATCGATATAAAATATAGAGGTATTTAAGTCTTTCTTATAGTTCTTACTAATAATACATTCTATCAGAGTTCACTAACTGAATTAAATTTCAAAGCAGATAGGTTTATATCAACTCATATCCGTCCAAAAGTAGTGGCACAGACGAGTGCTTGATTTACTTCTATCAACCGGTTCGCCTATTGTAGTCATATCTGGCTGAAATCAGAAGTTGAACTTGGGATAAAACAGTATAATTACTATATCAAGTTTTGTAAACAGACTGAACCAGCTCCCAAACATGTTCGTTTAACTTATTACGGGATAAGTCATAAGACATAAAATGTTCATACCAAACATTCGTTCATTAATAACAGTCATAGAGTTACTTTGACAGGAGGAAGATCATTTTCACTTTTTGAGGAGATGATTGAGATCATCTCAATCCTCATACATAATTTTTTATAGAATTTTTGTATAAAACATTTTTATAAATCAGTATAAAACTATAGCCTCTTTATTGTTTATAGGAAGACAGAATAGCATTAAAATCTTTTATCGCATTTTCAATAAATTTCAGGCTTCAGAACCTTTAGCTAATAATTCTGAAATAAGTTTCTGGCCATCCAAGAGAAAGAAAAATTGTTTTTAAATTTAATTTCTGGAATCAACATTACAACAAAACTAATATACCGAATACCATTGGGATTACAAAACAGAAAGTCATTCATGCTACAGTCGTCAAGAATTCTAAATGTGTTTTGCTCTTCTGGAACTATTTTTATTAAATTTCGCAATTTTTTAGGTTATGAATACATAAGCATGTTAAATTTTTTCACTTTTAAAAAACGGTATTTTATTTTTTCTTTAGTCCTTCAAAAGAAAACCTCTACAGTCATAGGGCATAGCTTATAGGTTATAGGTTAGGTTAGTGAGGTTGAGTAGTATCGAGGGCTAACACAGTCCTACCTAAGCCTCAACAAATAAAGACACTTTTCATATATAATTTCAAATATACTTCAACTTAAGCAGTTTCTTAGTTAAACATATTTATGTTTATAACAGAAACTGATTGACATATAACAATTAACGATAGTCATAAAACATATACGCAGTAACTGCCATGTTTATTTTAGTAGTCAGCCAAATTCCAAATATTTTCATATTACTAATATTTGATATTGAATAATACTACAATATTCGAAGCCCTGCCATATATAATCAAATTCAGCATTATGGGCAATAAAATGTTAATTACCACAAATATAAAGTAAATTGTAAAACAAGTAGTCACGTTACCATGGCAGTCAGGTCACTTATAAAAATCAACCTCAGCTGTTTGTAACATGTGCAGGTGCACTCTAGACCCACTACCACCAGACAAACCATTACACGTGATTTACTGCCTGATACAAGAGGTGCTAGGGGTGTCATAATTAGTTCCCGGGGGTGCATTTCCGGTGTCCATTTACTTCAACGTGGTTAACCTACTTCCTACAGCTTTTAATAATAATGAGAATTAAGCAAGAACTTGGGATTATGGCGATCACAGCATTTCTTAAAAGTATCACTTTCTTAGTCAATAATAATAATACGATTGGGCTTTGGAATATTATTTCTTAATCAAAATATACATGTTATTTTAATAAAAATAATACTTTATATTATTAATTCATGTGTATTTATTAAACAAAATTATATGAAAATTATATTATCTACTAGCTGAACAATTGAAGTACAGGAGCCTGCAGCACGAATTTTCGTTTTAAATAAAAAAAACAACTGAAAACTGTAATGTATAAGAACATTTTGTAATAATTAGTGAAGAAAATATCACAAAATGTAAAGCACTTCTTTGTTCGTTGGATTATTCGTTTCGTATATCAGAAATGCATGAAAATGTCATATCAATCTTACACTACAACATTATAAAGATAACATCCTGTGGAACATTATTTATATTTTAAATTTCCTTTAAAATTGTCATAATAAAAAAATATGAAATGTATTCCGTTTATGATAATCTATTAACTGTATCGTTTCGAATTGAGAAACTAAAAGTGAAACGTAACAAGCGTAACGCGTCTCACCGAAGGGATTAATCGTAATGTTACAGACTCTGAGGTTTCATACCAAATGTATGGGGTCTGTACATTAGACGTTTTGATTGAGGGTATATAATTTAACCTTACCTAACAATAATATACTTTAAGGCCTCTTCCACTGACTGAATCTGTTCTAAATTAACTTTCGAGTTTGCCTTTATATATTTAAAATGGCAAACTTTACCTATCACACGGGAATATTGTGACACATGACAACAAATGGAAATCATTTAATTCTACAACTTTACTATCCGTAAAAAACTATAAATATAGTTGCACAAGAGGGGTAAAATGCTTTTTATCTGCTATTTTAACAACCAGTTATAGCAAATAGGGTAGAAACGTTTTAATCATTTTATGAGCTATTTTTTTATTTTATGTTAGCCTACAGCACGAATTTTCGTTTTAAATAAAAAATCAACTGAAAACTGTAATGTATAAGAACATTTTGTAATAATTAGCGAAGAAAAATATCACAAAATGTAAAGCACTTCTTTGTTCGTTGTATTATTCGTTTAGTATATCGGAATATAGATGAAAAAGTCACATCAATCTTACACTACAACGTTTAAAAAGATAACATCCTGTGGAACATTATTTATATTTTTAATTTCCTTTAAAATTGTCATAATAAATAATATGAAATATTATTTTTATTCTATTATTAAATTTTTATTCTAATATGTACTTATGAAATTTGGATTTATATTTTTAAAGGTCTGGCAGTTTAATATTTAAGGATATGCAATATATTCAATTTACTATAAACACTATTTACAAAACTATTTTAGAATGTATGAATTGTTTAAGGAATAACACAGGCAGATGAAAAATGAGGTAGAGGATAATTTTGGCAAGGAATTTGCTATTTTTAACTTCTAAAATTTCGTGAAGTTTTGTTTATCTCTCGAAAAACACCCTGTACATTATTACAATTTTTAAGTAAACTATTTTCTTATAACAATACATTTCTAAAATGACTGGTTAAATTCACAAAGAAGATTTAATAATAATTTGTTATTTAAATGAGTATGAAAATTTATTTTCAAATAGAAGAAGTAGTCAAACCCACAGCTCAGCACTCACTATATCAAAGGTGAATGTTGAGCAGGTACAAAGAACCTCTGAGCCGGCAGCTTTTATCAAGGCATGGCCCTTAGTAGATGAAATCTCTCCGTTGACTGCCTTAGCTCTTCGTACCTCTGGAGTGTATTTTTGCTCTTTTTGGTTTACTAAATCAAAGTATAAAATGATTCCTTGAATCACAAATGTATACTTCATTTTACTGTTCATATTTATAACATAGTATAGTATGTATAAGTTTAAGATTGCAGTGTGTAATTATAAATATAATATTCGGTTTTAGCTGATATTACCTTTTTTTGTAAGATAAATAATAGTTTACACGGTATATCTATTAAAATAATCACCATGCAGTATGAAAGTCCCGAGAATAATTAGGATATTAAATTGGTATTAGTAACCATTATAATAAACGAGTACACAAAATAATTTCTTATGTGTTAATATTAGCCATATTTTAAAAGTATTACTACTAGTCGGTATGTCTTCGATTAGTTGCAATATAAATAATATCCGAGCGAAAATGTAACTGTAGAATTATATTTTCCTTCCAGTGATATTGTCACTCTGAAAGTAACAATTAAATTATTAGTTTTCCACTATACCATATACCCATTCTGGTATATTTAATAATTAAAAGCACTGTATCGTAATACAATTAAGTAATGTTGAAATTTTAAGTAGTTAATAGGCTGAGCGTTATCAAAGCTTATGACTCGAGGAGCAGGAAAAATTTCATTTCTATCTATCTGTATATCCGCTCGATACTTGTTAACGAATCTTACGTGCACCTTCATTTCTATATAGGAATCACTGAGTTTTATAATGGTGCATGTCACTCCATGGGATTTTCCTGAACGTTAGTGAATATTTTTGCATTTGTTTTATGGATAACCATGATGGCAACTAGAAACAACAAAATACATACATTTATAAGTAAAGTAAGAACAATCATAAGATATTTTTAACATGTGGCACAATACTTACACATCTCATACAATAAAATATACAATAATAATACAATAAAAATTAAAAAATAATAGATTTAATGTAAAAGTTAGTGACAATATTTAATTTCAGTGCACTCTCTCATTGTAGCAACCTCCCTAGTTTAACTTTTAACTTTATTCAACGCTGCTAAGAAAACTATCTTAACAAAAATGGCAATATATCTTGTAGCAAGACATTACATTATCTTAACAAAAATCTTACTGCCACTAAAAAATGTATGTTACAGTTGTTTCTAACAGAAAAAACTATCTTGATAAGATTAAAACCAACAGAAAACCAATCCAAGACGAGAAGAGATTTCCTATAGATTTAAGACGAAGCCGAGGAACCATTAAAAGTTGTATTGACAAAGTTAAGAGTTGCAATAGAAACAGCCACATCAAGTCTGCTGTTACAGACTTCCCTACTGCCCTTAGGAGGGCTGATACTATTTGTTTTTGTATATAAATGTTATACACAAGTTAAACTAAATTACGTTATGAAATTAAAAATATGTTCTGCTGTTCTAGATATCCAATACTGAAATGTGTTTAGGCTATTATTGTTAGAAATATTCATTCGATTTGCAACAAATATCTTTTACTAACCAATCTTTCCTTCGAAATAAGCTATAACAATAAATATTGTGAAAAATAGCAAATTTTTTATCAATAAATTAGTAACCCATTAGACTCTGCTAACAAATATAAGGTAATGATCCACTCAACTGATGAAGGGATACGCAAATATCACAGTTTTTCCTATTGTGCGTATCTAATACGTTTTAAGACGAAATCAGTCCCAAATTGTTGTTATTTACGATAACAACGGATGCATGCTGAATATGTGGAAGGTACCATGAAGAGCTAACAAGTTCAATAGATTAAACTCGAGTTTCGATTTTATTTCTTATGTAGATTATACAGAATGTTTTGATCAAACAGTTATAATTGAAAATCCCCGTATTGTGTACAGTTGGCTGGGTAAAAACCCTTTTCCGTTAGACCTATGGTAATTTCTAGTAGAAAAAACCTGTCTCAATATCTCAGCCACGAAGATAAAACCCGCAAGCTCTGTCAAGTATCTAGTTATTAATTTTGCATATTATAGCT
>NW_025781925.1:15000-32181 GCF_021130785.1 Homalodisca vitripennis | reverse complement strand
GCAATACTTGCAAGGAGTTACAGTAACGTTTTGCAAATTTATCTGTTATCTTTTCTCTCATCAAAACAGCTTTTTCATCTCCACACCAGCAAAGTTTTAGCTTTGAAATATGCAATGTAAATTAATATTTTGCATTCGTTATTTTACATAGTAGTTATACATATAACGAGGGGTTTATATACTCGTATTTTATAAAACTCACTCAATCATCTTTAATTTTATATGGCGTCGAGAACCAGCGTACTAGGATTAAAAACTTTGTACAGTTGTATTATTTTGTTATTTTAAAATGGTTTACTTTTGTTTATGTACGGTGGAATGACGGTGTATTGTCTCCACATTCACGGCATATATCTCAGATATACCTGGTAGTATTTAAGAATATTTTTTTACAAAATTGGACTATCTACATGCATTTAATGTGAAAGAATTCTTTAAACAATTTAAAATTGGACTTCTTAAAATCTAATTTTCATAGAATATTGTCATCAAACTGCTAAAATCTGTTGTCATTCTGAAGCGTAAAGATATGTGTGATATCTTATGGCAAACGAAAAAGAAAACCGGAAATTATAATTATATTACTGAAAAGAGATCAAACATGTATATTACCTGATCTACATTACATGAACAATTAAAAATCCCAATATTTACATATAAGTTCATCGCAATGAGATCGTTAATAACATATAAAACATTTATTGTCTGTGAGTATGTAACTCTTTAATAAAATATTTAATCGTTGAGGACAGTGGCCGATATTTGAAACCCTGCTCAAGGTATTGATTAAATTATAACTCACAATAGATCCTTTTCCCCCGTTTAATTATAAAAAGTGGGCTTTGTTGATGTCATGAAGCCCCGCTCTCAACAACACTCGCTATAAAGATACAGGATAAAGTATATTCTTTGTTTTAATCGAAACTACTGCTGTACTAAATTCTTTAAGACAGCATGAGATAGCAGTGCACCGTTGAGTACTAACAGTGTATTGCTGTTACTGATGCCGTTCGTGTGGTATAAAAAATAATTTAATTAGGAATTATTGTTTACTAAAAACAGATACTTTTGAATATACTCCTCAGGTAAATTTTAATTAAAAATTAAATTCGATACCCACAGAACAAATGATAGTAAGCTGTACTATGTTCCACAAAATGGAATTATTACAATGAGGTGGTTCCTGTAAATTGACATTAAATAATGCTTAATCAACCCAGTCCAAGAAAACAAAACTATTGACGTGACAACGTCTTTAAATTAGGTTGCGGCTCGGAGTCACTCATGAAAAAGTGTAACGCCCGGTAACGTTACGATGCCCGTCCAGTGGGTCCGCCGCACGGGATCCGCACGGGATAAAGCAGATAACTGTGGGTCCGCCGCAAGGGATAAAGCAGATAACTATGTTTATTCGTGAAAATGTGGACTGCTTAGATTCGTTCATTTACAACAACTACAACAATAAAGGTAAATAATTGTACACTGATATTTCATTATCGTAAACTATGATTGATTGATTAATTGTTAGATTGACACAAAAGTTGAGAAACTGAGTTTATAGGTTATGTCATACTATTGACAAATGTTGATAGTGTTAAGTAAATTATTAGTTTAATATCACTCTGCAATCAATCGTAATTCAGTCGATTGAAAAGAAACAGCGCGTATTGCTAGTCAAACATTTAAAAATAACAAATTATAACCTCTAACCTGTCATAACAGTGCGACCAAACAAACGAAACTAAACCGACCAATCACCACGCGCGGAGTTTGAATTTAACTGTGTTTAGCAAGAATTTCAAATTCCAATTTTAGTAAATGTTTTATTCAACTTTACCATTTACAATAACAAATTTTAATTAATTTCAAATTATGTACAATGTTTTAGTAAACAAAATAATATTTCTATAGTTAAAATTTGTGCAATTCTTATTTTCATTCAATTCCTTGTTCCTATTGTGTAATTTAATAAATATTCATATCAATAAATATTCTACCGAGAAAAAGACGTTGTCACGTAAAATCTTCGCCCGTAAAACCGACTTTACAGGCAACCATAAGTTTTTTATTTTAATTTAAAATATAAATTATAATACATTCATTTCAAACCACATTTTCGAATCTTCTCTATTTTCATCACTGTTTGTTTGATGTAGCCGTACAATACTTGCAAGGATTACAGTAACGTTTTGCAAATTTATCTGTTATCTTTTCTCTCATCAACAGCTTTTTCTCTCACCAGCAAAGTTTACTTTGAAATATGCAATGTAAATTATATTTTGCATTCGTATTTTACATAGTAGTATACATATAACGAGGGGTTTATATACTCGTATTATAACTCACTCAATCATATTTAATTTATATGGCGTCGACACCAGCGTACTAGATTAAATTGTACATTGTATTTTTTGTTATTAAATGGTTTATTTTTGTGTTTATGTACGGTGGAATGACGGTGTATTGTTCCACATTCACGGCATATATCTCAGATACCTGGTAGTTAAAATATTTTTTACAAAAGACTATCTACATGCATTAATGTAAGATTTTTAAAACATTTAAAATTGACTTAAAATCTAATTTTCATGATATGTCATCAAACGCTAAAATCTGTTGTCATCTGAAGCGTAAAAGATGATGTGTGATATCTTATGGCAAACGAAAGAAACGGAAATTATAATTATATTACTGAAAAGAATCAAAACATGTTATACTGATTACATTCTGACAATAAAAATCCCAATATTTACATATATAAGTCATCGCAATGAGATCGTATAACTATAAAATTATTTCTGTGAGTTGTAACTCTTAATAAAATATTTAACGTGAGACAGTGGCGATATTTGAAACCCTGCTCAAGGTATTGATATTACCTCACAATAGAATCCTTTTCCCCGTTTAATTATAAAAAGTGGGCTTTGTTGATGTCATGAAGCCCCGCTCTCAACAACACTCGCTATAAAGATACAGGATAAAGTATATTTCTTTGTTTTAATCGAAACTACTGCTGTACTAAATTCTTTAAGACAGCATGAGATAGCAGTGCACCGTTGGAGTACTAACAGTGTATTGCTGTTACTGATGCCGTTCGTGTGGTATAAAAAATAATTTAATTAGGAATTATTGTTTACTAAAAACAGATACTTTTGAATATACTCCCTCAGGTAAATTTTAATTAAAAATTAAATTCGGATACCCACAGAACAAATGATAGTAAGCTGTACTATGTTCCACAAAATGGAATTATTACAATGAGGGGTGGTTTCCTGTAAATTGACATTAAAATAATGCTTAATCAACCCAGTCCAAGAAACAAAACTATTGACGTGACAACGTCTTAAATTAGGTTGCGGCTCGGATTCACTCATGAAAAAGTGTAACGCCCGGTAAACGTTACGATTGCCCGTCCAGTGGGTCCGCCGCACGGGATCCGCACGGGATAAAGCAGATAACTGTGGGTCCCGCCGCAAGGGATAAAGCAGATAACACTATGTTTTATTCGTGAAAATGTGGGACTGCTTAGATTCGTCATTTACAACAACTACAACAATAAAGGTAAATAATTGTACACTGATATTTCATTATCGTGAACTATGATTGATTGATTAATTGTTAGATTGACACAAAAGTTTGAGAAACTGAGTTTATAGGTTATGTCCATACTATTGACAAATGTTGATAGTGTTAAGTAAATTATTAGTTTAAATCACTCTGCAATCAATCGTTAATTCAGTCGATTGAGAAGAAAAAAAGCGCGTATTGCTAGTCAAACATTTAAATAAAATGACAAATTATAACCTCTAACCTGTCATAACAGTGCGACCAAACAAAACGAACTAAAACCGACCAATCACCACGCGCGGAGTTTGAATTTGTTTGAATTTAACTGTGTTTAGCAAGAATTTCAAATTCCTAATTTTAGTAAATTTTTTATTCAACTTTACCATTTACAATACACAAAATTTTAATTAATTTCAAATTATGTACAATGTTTTAGTAAAACAAAAATATATTTCTATAGTTAAAATTTGTGCAATTCTTATTTTCATTTTTCAATTGCCTTGTTCCTATTGTGCAATTTATTTTAATAATATTCATATCAATAAATATTCTACCGAGAGAAAAGGACGTTGTCACGTAAAAATCTTCGCTCCGTAAAACCGACGACTTTACAGGCAACCCATAATATTTTTATTTTAATTTTAAAATTAAAATAATAATACATTCATTTCAAAACCACATTTTCGAGAATCTTCTCTATTTTCATCACTGTTTGTTTGATGTAGCCCGTACAATACTTGCAAGGATTACAGTAACGTTTTGCAAATTTATCTGTTATCTTTTCTCCTCTCATCAACAGTTTTTCTCTCACCAGCAAAGTTTTACTTTGAGAATATGCAATGTAAATTTATATTTTGCATTCGTATTTTACATAGTATTATACATATAACGAGGGGGTTTATATATACCTCGTATTATAACTCCACATCAATCATCTTTAATTTTATATGGCGTCGAACCAGCGTACTAGATTAAACTGTACATTGTATTTTTTGTTATTAAATGGTTTATTTTGTTTATGTGTACGGTGGAATGACGGTGTATTGTTCCACATTCACGGCATATATCTTAGATACCTGGTAGTTAAAATATTTTTTACAAAAGACTATCTACATGCATTAATTTAAGATTTTTTTTAAAACATTTAAAATTGACTTAAAATCTAATTTTCTTGTAATTGGGGTAAAGCGATAGCAAAATTGTATTACTCTTAGTGCTGCAAAAATTTCATTTCTTGTCCGTCCACACAGAATTTCGAAATAAACTGACGATTTTAAATTTAGTTATAAAGTTTATTTTCTATATACCCAACGTCAGCAATGATGGACCAGGTCACTTCGTAAGATTTGGCTGATTGTTCGTGAGTTTTTAAACATTGGCTTTGAGGGCAATCTTAATTTATTCTCTTAGGACGGTAAGCTTAAAAAATTGCACCTAATCCTATATGGACTTTTGCAACTGCTTCCGGGTTGACAGGAAGAGTAAGGTTGGGGTAGGGGCCGCCTCCTTTCGAGATTAACGAGAAAATATGTAAGGAAATAATCTTGTTATTGCCCCTCTGAGAGTGACGAATAACATGGTGGTTGTGATTCCAGTCGTGCCAAAAACGGTTTGGTATGTTTGTTTTAACCTAGTTTTTAATTGTGTATTAGGTTAGTTATTACCTGAAGAAGAGATCAGATTTCAGATGTCGGACGTATTGTTACTGATTTATTATTTCACTGAAACGATTAAAAATGTCCAGAAAAAATCCTGTTGTCCTTCATTTGGAGTATATTTTGTGCGCCTTCCCTTACCACTGCAGGCAATTAGAAACAACGTTGTTAAAAACAAACTTAATATGCCTTATGAAAACTTAAAATTTATTTGAATGTCTAAGACAGTGTTTGATTAGATTTAATATATGATATCCTCAATACAAAATTATTAGTGTGAACTGATTTTGACCAATTCTTTCTTAGCTTTTTATTGTACGAATGCCTTCTTTCCCTTGCTCGCAACACCAACAGTTAATGTATTAGTTATGTATTTATATAGTCATAAGTAGTATTGAAGTAAAATTTACATAAACCTCACATTGTATTAAACATTTATGTATAACTATTACCAAACGCCCAATGGTAATTTATAGCTTTTTTATTTTAAAATATTACACGTTCAGAAAGTTTATGGTTCCAGGAAATCCATGTTTTGACCATGGGTGCATAACACTAATGGATCTTCTCGAATGTTTGATACCCAAATGTGCAAAGCATGATTGTTTTTAGAAGACATTAGTATTCTATAACTTTACAATTTACATGGCAGAGTTGTCGCAAAGTTAATTTATTTATTTCTTATTTTATAAAAATAGATTGACTATGATGTTTTTAAAACTATGCATGAGAGTTTTTCACAAAAACCCAAAAAAAAAGTATAAGAATACGATAAATCATACTTTAAGCATTATATAAAGCACCTAAAAGTCACTATATATTAAAAATATAAATTGACTAAGTGAGATAAATTCCTATTAGCCTTCTTATATCGGTAATCAGACTTTAGGGAATTTATTCTTGATTTTGAAATTGAATAATATTGACAAATTTATTTTGTAGTATAAAATATACTTTTATTGTTTATATTAATTTGTCTACATTCATAATTTTAATCCACAGTACTCAATGCGTTCTTTTCACTGGCTAGACAGACGTATACGATGGTGTATAATTACGTCACTGCTCTTTTAATTTTTTTCAACGTATTTACTTTACACCTCTAGATCGTAATGACATTATGTGATAGCGGCAACGCAGAAGGCGGCACATCACCCCCGATCAATAGCCGGTATTCCACAATGTAGCTCTTAGGTATGGGGATTTCGAAATTATTACTTCTTATGTGATCATGTTCCATTTCTCATTTTATTTCTTTATACCTCTTAAAATTCATTAACTCACAAGTTTCGGGTATTTATATAGCTTCCTTCACAGGCTTTTAATTTAATTTGTAGAGATCGTCTTTCAGCAAAGTTTCTTCTCCTTCAAAGCTAATTAACAATGTCAAAGAAGCACTAGAGCTTCCAGATCAATTCACCAAACTCTTCCAAAGCTAGGAGGCTTGAAACTTAGATTAGATGTGGGTTTTCTAACTTTCCCAAACTACTAAAAGGGTTTCCTGTCTTAATATAGCAATAAGATGACCCCCACTCTCTATACCAGATCGAAATTGGTCTTTTAAAAGTCACTCATTCCCTTACAACGTAGAGTATCCTTTGAAACCCCCACTTACCTACAAAACTGAAGGTCCAGATTTCGAAAATATTTTTTTATAAATAAAATTTATAAATTTAAAGTAGAAATCTTATAATATTTATGTAAATTTTTAAAATTGTTTTTAGGTGGTCACAGTACAAAATTACATTATAGATAGATTAAATATATTTAAATATTTCATTACTAGAAACAACAATTTATTCATTAAAATAATTTTTACCTTAACATAAATAAGTTTATAGAAGAGAGAACGTAAATGAACGCAATATATTTAATTTCTGTTTAATTGTAAAAATTTTAATTAATAATAAATTTCAAAATCGGGCCATAAACTATTTTTTGAACTTTAATAAAGAACTCTAACTCAAGAAATTTAACTCAAGAAAGTCGGCACCGGTTATAAATAATCGACCCTGGTTGCATTATAACAAGGTATCACACACAATAGTATGCAACAAATTGTTAGTGTTGGTGTGTATTACACTTAATTGATCAATCTATCGCTAATTACCTACGCAGCTGCTAAAGGTTCATCAACGCCACTGTACTTTAACCACCTAAGCGTTAATTACTCAGGGCGTCGTCTATACAACCACGTCGGTGCTATGATGTACTTTATCCACGGAATATGCTACCATAATAAGACAGTTAATCAACTATAATATATAGTAAGCAACAGATGATATATTATTCTTTAAAAAATATTGTATATTCTTTCATTAAATAAACATAAGGTTGAAATATCCCATACCACAAAATGCAAAAAATTTTTCGCTTCGATTGCATGTCAAACTAAGAGTCTATACGCCATTTAATTCATGTGATTGACCACTAATTTAAATGAATATTTATTATCTGCTAGCAGATAAAAATTACTTCTCTGCTTATAAACTTTAATGACTTTCAGCTAAATTCCATTTATTCTCATGTGCCATATTGTTTATTACCATCGATGTAGAAATAAAGTGTCATGAACATTTAAAGTTTACAGATGAATTTTTTCCAATATGTTTTACAAATGTACCTTTATCGAACTCAGTGTTGCTTATATACTAGAAATTAAGGTAGGTGTACAATTTAGATAGATATATTGTGAGGACGTACAGACAGGCAAATGAAATATTTACTACCTCTCGTATGATAGACTTTACCAACGTTGAGCTAATGAGTAAAGCTAAGGAGTCGTTAAGGATAAGTTTATATAAATTAAAATCGTATTGATATAAGGAATTGTTCTTAAATAGTTCTGAAAGACCAACGATTTGAAGTAAACTCGCAGCGTACCGGGTGACCAAACCGTGTAATGTCAAATGTCACTTGTCTCACGTGGGTTTAGTAGCGTCAAGGCTTCACTTACTACGTCATCTAACTGGATTATTCTGTGTAACTTAATTGCACTTTCACATTACTTTGAAATTTGTGTTAAGATTCCTCTTATTTGGTTTATTTAAAACCCGTCATTACGTATAGTAAATTAAAGTTACAATTACAAGCACAGTATCTTTAAAAATTTGTGCATAAAGTAATGTGTTGCGATGTAAGTATAAAAGCTACGGGTGGCTTATTTTACATTATAGTTATGGAAAATATCCTAAACATGTTAAAGGTGACTGTTTCCATTCCAGCTCGTGCTGTTCCTAAGTGCTGGCGATTACTAACTTGATGCGAAGTTCTAGTTCTAGTTATTTCGTGTGTGATACAAAAAGCCAATTAAAATTTTTACAAGCATTACTAACATGAAGATCCTTAGATATATCTGCTCATTTGTGAAGGAGTAACCAGTTGCAACTCTTTATTAGACCATAAGCTATTGTCTAAGTACAGCTCAGTCAGGATGTATTCTGGGATGTCTTCTTGTAGGAAGGAAGTTTCGTGTAAAATTTAAGGTGTACATAAGAAATCATTCTTGACACTCATCGTGTCTCATAGCATTAAGATTTTTTATTACATTATTTTTTTTAAATCATGTATTCATGTATTAGGGAACATGTAACCTTCAGTTGATCTGAAGGTTACATTTTCCCTAATTGTGAGATTTTATAAAAAATACAGTTAGGTATTACAGAGAGTCTGGAAAGGGGTCGTAACATTTTAAAGAATGATGATCAGAGCTAACAAAGAATAAAAAAATGCAACCACCTGTGGCCTACAGGGGGTTTATTTTGTGATGAAGTCGGAGTCCCTACATGATATCTAATGTACGCTAACGGGGGGCAAAAAATGGAGGTACAGTGGGTTTCAATTTTCCAAAGGTTAGAAATAAACTTGTAATATATACACATTCTCCAAATGTTTTCAGGTTCAAATTAAACTTTATTTTTTATTAAAATATAGCACAAAAAGGTTTCAATATTGTGTTTCTAAACATAAAACGGGGTTATGGGTGGTGGGGGGTTATTTTGGGTATTTTAAAGGGAAAATCTGAAATTAATGATAGCAAAAAAAAAAACAACCAGAATTCTCCCAATGACATTTTATAGATTAATATATTACCAACATTTTCCTAACCATAGATAACTGTGTTTAAAAACAGTTATTAAAGAACCTTGAAACAGGATATCGTATGATGTATATCCATTAAAAACAGTATACAAGGCAGAAAAAGGAGGTAATAAAATACACCAACCTAAATGAATAATTATTAAATGACACCAATTAATAAATTTTTCCTCAAAAACATAAACTTTTTTTTTAAAATACTTGTGATCAAATATTTATGTAAATTTATTTAACCCAATCATTAAAAATTGTGAAAATTTGTCCTTCGAGAATTTTGTTATTAATGTCCCATGCTTTGTTTACACCCCCCACCAACCCATTTTTACCTTCGTCCAATAGTAGGTGTAGAGTGCTGTCCTGTATGGGAACATCATTATTTTTTGTCGACTCCTTTTTACCTCTTTTTATAGTTAATAGTAATTTAGTTTTGTTAGAAAGAATTTTTGTTTTTAGAAAGAGAAAGAATACAACTATATTAGTACAACTATCATTAAAAACTAAATATAAGTTAGAACTCATGCACTAACCAATTGTAATTGAAATATTGTTTATAGTATCAGTTATTAATTCATAAAAAAAAAATTATAACTATATGAAGTTCATTACTTATTTTATGATTTTTTAGTTTTCATTATTAATTTATTTTATGATTTAGACTATTTAAATACCTCTATTATATAAATGTATGATGACAACACTCAACGAAAGCCAAATACTCAAAAACCTATATAATAAAAAAGAAACATAAGGTTATTGGGTTGCAAAATTCATATTTAATTTACATTTATTTATTTTTATCTAAAACCTCTATCCTCTTTAATTCAGAATTCTGGATTGATCAAGCTGTATCAGTAGTAACACAAACAAACTATTACAAAAAAAAATTTTTTAAAAAAAAAAAATTTTTTTAATTTTTTTTTAAAAAAAAAAAAAAAAATTTTTTTAAAAAAAAAAAAAATTTAAAAAAAAAAAATTTTAAAAAAATTTTTTTTAAATTTTTTTTTTTGTTTTTTTACAAAAGGGGAAAATTTTTAAAAATTTTTTTTTTTAAAAAAATTTCGGGTTTTTTTTAAAAATTAAAAAAAAAACCCCCAAAAAAAAAAAAAATTTTAAAAAAAAAATTTTTTTTTAAAATTTAAAATTTTTTTAAAAAAAAAAATTTTTTTTCCAAAAAAATTTTTAAAAAAAAGGGTTTTTTAAAAATTTTTTTTTGGGGAAAAGTTTTTTCCCCCAAAAATTTTTTAAACCCCCCTTAAAGGAAAAAAGGGAAAATTTTTTTTTTGGGGCCCAATTTAAAAAATTTTAAAAAAAAATTTTTTTTTTTAAAAAAAAAAACCGGGGGCCCATAAAAATTTTTTTTTTAGTTTAAAATTCAAAAAAATTTTTTTTTTTTTTTTTAATTTTTTAAAAATTTTTAAAAAAAAAATTTTTTTTTAAAAAAAAACCCCTTTTAAAAAAAAAAATTTTTTTTTAATTATTTTTTTTTTTTTTAAAAAAAAATTTTCCCCCCCGGGGGTTTGGGTTTTTCCCCGGGAAAAAAACTTAAAAAAAAAAAATTTTTGACCAAAAATTTTTTTTAAAAAATTAAAAAATTTTTAAAAAAAGGGGAAAAACCCCCAAAAAAGGGGGTTTTTGAAAAATTTTAAAAAAAAATTGGAAAAAATTTTAAAATTAATTTTTTTTTTTTTTTTTTTTTCCCAAAAAAATTTCTTTTTAAAAAAAAAAAAAAAAAAATTTTTTTTTTTTTTAAAAAAAAAATTTTCAAAAAATTTTTAAAAATTTTCCCCCCCCTTTTTTTTTTTTGGGAAAATTTTTTCCTTTTTCCCTTTTTCCCCTTTAAAAATTTTTAAATTTATTTTTTGTTTTTTGGGGGAATTTTTTTTTTTTTTAATTTTTTTAAAAAAAAATTTTTTTTTAAAAATTTTTAAAAAAAAATTTTTTAAAAATTTTTAAAAAAAAAAAAATTTTTTTAAAAAAATTTTTTTAAAAATTTAAAAAGGGTTTATTTTTTTTTTAAAAAAAGGGGTTTTTTAAAAAAAAAAATTTTCCAAAAAAAAAAAAATTTTTTTTAAAAAACCCCCAAAAAAAAAAAGGGAAAAATTTAAAAAGGGGTTTTTAAAGGGGTTTTTTAAAAAAAAAAAAAAAAAAATTTTTTTTTTTTTTTTTTTTTTTTTTTTTTAAAACCCAAAAAAAAATAAAAAAAAAAAAAAAATTTTTCCCAAAAAAAATTTTTAAAAAAAAACAAAAAAAAAAATTTTTTTTTTGAAAAATTTGGGGGCTTTTTTTTTGGGGGGGGTTTTTTTTAAAAAATTTTTTTTTTTTAAAAAAAAAAAATTTAAAACTTTTTTTTTTTTAAAATTTTTTTTGGAAAATTTAAAAAAAAATTTAAATTTTTTTTTTTAATTTTTGGGGGTTTTTTTTAAATTTTTTTTTTTTAAATTTTTTTTAAAAAAAAAATTTTTTAAAAAAGAAAAAAAAATTTAAAAAAGGGGGGGGTTTTTTTGGGAAGGTTATTTAAAAAACCCTTTTTTAAAAAAAAAAATTTTTTTAAAATTTCCCCTTTTTTTTTTTGGGGGGGGCCCTATTTTTTAAAGGAATTTTTTAAAAATTTTTTTTTTTAAAATTAAAATTTTTTTTTTTTTTGGGAATTTTTTGGGTTTTTTTGGGCTTTTTTCCCTTTAATTTAACACCCCGGGGAAAAAGGTTTTTTTTTTTTGGCAAATTTAGGGGCCCCCCAAAAAAAAGGGGGGGTTTTTTTTTTACGGGGGGGGAAAAAGGGGCCCCTTTAAACTTTTTGGGAAGGAAAAAAAAACCCCCAAAAAAATTTTTTTTTTTTTTTAAAAAAACCCGGGAAAAAATAAAAAAAAAAAATTTTTTTTTTGGGGGGAAAAAATTTGGGAAAAATTTTTTTTTTTTTCCCCCGGGAAAGGGGAAAAAAAAAAAAAAAAAATTTTTTTTTAAAAGTAAAAAAAATTTCCGCTTTTTAATTTTATTTCTTTTTTTTTTTCCATTTTTAAAATTTTTTAAGTGAAACCCAAAATTTTGGGGGAAAAAAAAATTAAAAAAACCATTTTTTAAAAAAAAAATTTTTTTTAAAAATTTCCAATTTTATTTGGGGGTTTTGGGGGGAAAAAAAAAATTTTTTAAAAGGGAATTCCCCAAAAAAATTTTTTTTTTTTTTTTTTAAAAAAAGGGGTTTTAAAAAAAAAAGAAAAAAAAAAAAAAGGGGGGAAAAGTTTTAAAAAATTTTTTAAAAAAAAAAAATTTTTTTTTAAAATTTTTTAAAAAAAATTTTTTTTTAAAAAAAGGAAAAAAAAACTTTTTTTTTTAAAAAAAAATTTTTTTTTTTTAAAAAAGGGTTTTTGGTGAAAAAAAATTTGGAAAAAAAAAATTTTTTTTAAAAAAAATTTTTTAAAAATTTAAAATTTTTTTAAAAAAAAAAAATTTTTTTAAATTTAAAAAAAAAAAGGGGAAAAAAAAAAACCCCCCCAAAGGGGGGAAAAAATTTTCCCCTTTTTCCCCCCCTTTTTTTTTTTTTTCCCCCTTCCTTTTTTTTAAAAATTTTTTTTTTTAAAAAAAAAAGGGGGGGTTTTGTTTTTTTAAAAAATTTTTTTTTTTTAAAATTTTTTTTTCCTTTTTTAACAAAACCCCAAAAAAGGCCATTTTTTTTAAAAAAAAAAAAATTTTTGGGGTTTTTTTGGAATTGGGGGTTTTAAATTTTGGGGGTTTTGGGAAAAAATTATTTTTTTTAAAAAAATTTTAAAAACCCCCTTTTAAAAAAATTTTATTTTTTTTAAAAAAATTTTTTTTAAAAAAAAAAATTTTTTTTTTTTTTTTTTTTTTTTTAAAAAATTTTTAAAAAAAAAACCCCCCAAAAACCATTTAAAAAAAATTTAAAAATTTTTAAAAAAAAAAAAAATTTAAAAAAAAAAAAAAAAAATTGAATTTTTTTTTTTTTTTTTTTAAAAAAAAAAAAGGGGGGTTTTTTAAAAACCCTAAAAAAAAAAAAAAATTTTTTTTTTGGTTTTTTTTAAAAAAAAGGGGGTTTTAAAATTTTGGAAAATTTTTTTTTTTTTTTTCCCCCCCTTAAAAAAAAAGGGGAAAAACCCTTTAAAAAAAATTTTTTTTAAAAATTTTTAAATTTGGAAAAAAAAAAAAAAAAAATTTTATTTTTTAAAAAAAACCCCCAAAAAAATTTTGGGGGCCCCAAGTTTTTAAAAAATTTTAAATTTTTGGTTTTTTTAAAAAATTTTTTTTTTAAAAAAATTTGGGGGGGAAAAAAGTTTAAAAAAAACCCCCTTTTTTTTTTTTGGGGGGTTGGGAAAAGGTTAAAACTTTTTTTAAAAAAATTTTTTTAAAAATTTTTGGATTTTTTTTTGGGGGAAAAATTTTTTTAAAAAAAAAAATTTTTAAATTTTTTCCAAATTTCTTTAAAATTTTTTTTTTGGGGGGGGCCCCCGGGGGGGGGAAAAACCTTTTTAAAAAAAATTTTTTTATTTTTTTTTTTTTTGGGGGGGGTTTTTTTAAAAAAATTTTAAAAAATTTTTTTTTTTTTAAAATTTTTTTCTTTTTTTTTTTCCCCAATTTGGGGGGTTTTTTGGTAAAAAAATTTTAAAAATTTAAAAAAAGGGTTTTTTGTTTTTAAAAAATTTTTTTCCCCGGGGGGGGAACCCCGGGAATTTGGTTTTGGAAAAAAAAAAAAATTTTCATTTTTAAAAAAAATTTTTTCAGCCCTTTTAAAAATTTAAAAAAAAAAATTTGGGGGGGGAAATTTTTTTTAACCCTTTTTTTTTAAAAAAAAAAAAATTTTTTTTTTTAAAGGCCCAAAAAGGGGAAAATTTTTTTTCCCCCAAATTTTTTTTTAAAATTTTTTTTGGTTTTTTTTTTCCCTTTTTCCTTTTTGGGGGTTTTTTTTTTTAAAAAAATTTTTTTTCCCCCCCCAAACCCCCCAAAGTTTTTTTTAAAAAAAAAAAAAAATTTTTTCAAAAAATTTAAAAATTTTTTGGGGCCCAAAACCCCCCCCAAAAAAAAAAATTTAAAAAAAAAATTTTTTAAAAAAAAAAAGGGGAAAAAAAAAAAAAATTTTTTTTTTTAAAAATTTAAAAAACCCCCCTTTTTTTTTAAAAAAAAAAAAAAAAAATTTTTTTTTTAAAAAAAAATTTTTTATTTTTGGGGGCCCCCCCAAAAAAAAAAAAAAAAAAAAAATTTTTTAGGCCCTTTTTTAAAAAATTTTTTTTTCCCCCCCCCCCCCCCCAAAAAAAAACCCAAAATTTCCTTTTTTTTTTTTTTTTCCCCCAAGGTTTAAAAAAAAAACGGTTTTTTTCCCCCCTTTTTTTTTTTTTTTTTTTTTTTTTTTAAAAAAGGGGGAAAAAAAAATTTTTTTAAAAAAAAGTTTTTAAAACCCCTTTTTTTTAAAAAAATTTTTTTTAAAATTTTTAAAAAAATTTTAAAAGGGGTTTTTAAAATTTTTTAAATTTTTTTTTCCCTTTTAAAAAATTTTTTTTAAAATTTTTTTCCGGCCTTTTTTTAAAAAATTTTTAATGTTTTTTTTAAAAAAAACCAAAAAAAGGGCCAAAAAAAAATTTTTTTTTTTTAAAAAAATTTTTTTTAAAAAAAATTTTTTTTAAAAATTTTTTTTTTTTTTTTTAAAAAAAAAAAAATTTTTAAAAAATTTTTCCCGGGGGGAAATTTTGGTTTTTTTTTTTTTTTAAAACCCAAAAAAATTTTTAAAAAATTTTTTTTTTAAAAAAAAAAAATTTTAAAACCAAAAAAAAATTTTTTTTTTAAAATTGGGGAAAAGGGGCCCCAAAAAAAAAAACCCAAATTTTTTTTTTCCCTAAAAAAAAAAATTTTTTTTTTTTAAAAAAAATTTTTAAAAAAATTTTTTTTTTAAAAAAACCTTTCCTTTTTTGGGAAAAATTTTTTTTTGGGGGAAAAAAAAAAAACCCCCCCCCTTTTTTTTTTTTTTCCCCCCCTTTTTTTTTCCCTTTTAAAATTTTTTAAAACCCCAAAAATTGGGAAAGGGGTTTTAAAAAAAAATTTTTAAAAAAAAAAATTTTTTTCCCTTTTTTTTTTTAAAAATTCCCAAAAAAATTTGGGTTTAAAAATTTTCCGGTTAAATGGGGGGTTTTTTTTTTTAAAGGCAATTTGGTAAAAAAATTTTTTTAAATTTTTTTTTTAAAAATTTTTTTTTTCCCCCCCCAAAAACCCCCTTTTTTTTTTAAAAAAAGAAAAAAAAAAAAAAGGGGGGGGGGGAAAAAAAAACCCTTTCCCCAATTTTGGGGGGTTTTTTTTTTTTTTTTTAAAAAATTTTTTTTTTTTTTTTTTTTAAAAAAATTTTTTTTGGGGGGGGGGGGTTGGGTTTTCCTTTTTTTTTTTTTTCCCCCAAAAATTTTAAAAAAAAACAAAATTTTTGGTTTTTTGGAAATTTTAAAAAAAAATTTTTTTTAAAAAAATTTTTTAAAACCAAAAAGGTTTTTTAAAAAAAAAAAATAAAAAAAAAATTTTTTTTTTTTAAAGGTTTCCCCTTTTCCCCCCCTTTTTTGGGTTTTTTTAATTTTTTGGGGGGGGCCCCCCCCAAAAAAAAAAGGGGGGGCCCCTTTTTTTTTTTTTTTTAAAAGGGGGGGGAAAAATTTTTTTTTTTTCCCCTTTTTTTTTGGGGGGTTTTAAAAAATTTTTTTTTTTTTTTTTCCCCCCCCAAAAAAAAATATTTTAAAATTTAACCTAAAAATTTAAATTTTTTTTTTTTTTGGTAAAAAAAAAAATTAAAAAAAATTTAAAAAAAATTTTTTTTAAAAGGGGGTTTTTTAAAAATTTTTTTTAAAAATTTTTTTTTAAATTTTGGGGGGGTTTAAAAAAAATTTTTTTCCCCAAAAAGGAATTTTTTTAAAAATTTTTTTTTGGGTTTTTAAAAAAATTTAATTTTTTTAAAAATTTAAAAAATTTTTTTAAGGAAATTTTAAAAATTTTTTTAAAAAAAAAAAAAACCCGGTTTTTTTTTTTTTTAAAAAAATTTTGGGCCTTTTGGTTAACAACCCCTTTTTTTAAAAAATTTTTAAATTTTTTTAAAAGGGGGTTGGGTTTTTTTAAAAAAATTTTTGGGAAAAAAAAAAAAATTTTTTTTTTTTTTTTAAAAATTTTTTTTTTTTTAAAAAATTTTTTGGAAAGGGAAAATTTTTTAAAAAAAAAAAACCCCCCAAAAAAACCAAAAAAAAAAAAAAATTTTTTTTAAAAAAATTTAAAAAAAAAAAAAAATTTTTAAAAAATTTTCCCCCTTTTTAAACCCCTTTTTTAAAAAAATTTTTTTTTTTTTTTTTTTAAAAAAAAAAAAAAAAAAAAAAACCCCCCCCCCCCCCCCCCAAAAAAAACCCCCCCCCCCCCCCCCCCCCCCCCCCCCCCCCCCCCCCCCTTTTTTTTTTTTTTTTAAAAATTTTTTCCCCCCCCCCCCCCCCCCCCCCCCCTTTTTTAAAAAACCCCCCTTTTTTGGGAAAAGGGGGGGGGGTTTTTAAAATTTTTTAAAAAAATTTTCCCCATTTTTTTTTAAAAAAAAAATTTTAAAAAAAAAAAAAAAATTTTTTTTAAAAAAAAATTGTTTTTTTTTTTTTTCCCCCCCGGGGGGGTTTTTTTTTGGGGGCCCTTTTTTTTCCCCCTTTTTTTTTTTTTTTTTAAAAAAAAAACTTAAAAAAAAAATTTTTTAAAAAAAAAAGGGAAAAAAAAAAAATTTTTAAAAAAATTTTTTAAATTTTTTTTTTTTGGGGGGGGTTTTGTTTAAATTTTTTTTTTTTAAAATTTTTTTTTTGGGGGGAAAAAAAAAAATTAAAAAAAAAAAAAATTCCGGTTTTTTAAATTTTTTTTCCCCTTT
>NW_025781925.1:0-12500 GCF_021130785.1 Homalodisca vitripennis | reverse complement strand
TTTAAAAGGGGGTTTTTAAAAATTTTTATTTTTGGAAATTTTTTGGGTTTTTGGGTTTTTTTTTTTTTTTTTGGGGGTTTTTTTTTAAAAAAAAGGGAAATTTTTTTTTGGGGGGGGAAAAAAAAAAAATTTTTTTAAAACCCTTTCCTTTTTTTTTAAAAATTTTTTTTTTTTTTTTGTTTTTTTTTTTGGGGTTTTAAAAAAGGGGAAAAAAAAAAAAAAAAGGGGAAAAAAAAAATTTAAAAATTTCCCCAAAAAAATAAATTTGGGGTTTAAAAAAAATTTTAAGTTTTTTTTCCCCCAAAAAAAAAATTTAAAAAAAAAAACAAAAAAAATTTTGCCCTTTAATTTTTTTTTTGGGGGTTCATTTTTTTGGGGGGGTTTTTTTCTTTTTAAAAATTTTTAAAAAAAAGGGTTTGGAAAAAAAATTTTTTTCCTTTCCCTTAAAAAAACCTTTTTAAAATTTAAAAAAAATTTTCCAAAAAAAAAAATTTTTTTTTTTAAAAAAAAAAAATTTTTTTAAAAATTTTAATTTAAAAAAAAAAATTTCCAAAAAATTTTTTAAAAAAAATTTTTTTTTTTTCCCTTTTTTTTAAAAAAAATTTTTTTAAAAATTTTTTTAAATTAAATTTTTTTAAAATTTTTTTTTTTTGGGGGTTTTTTTCCCTTTTTAAAAAAAAAAAATTTTTTTTTTTTTTTAAAAAAAAAAAAATTTTTTTTTCCCCCCCAAAAAAATTTTTAAATTTTTTAAAAAAAATTTTTTTTTTTTTCCCCCTTTTTAAAAAAAAAAAAATTTTTTTTTTAAAAATTTAAAAAAAAAAAAAATTTTTAAATTTGTTTTTTTTTTAAAAAAAAGGCCCCGGGTTTGGAAATTTTTAAAAATTTTTAAAAAAAATTTTTTTAAAATTTTTTTTTAAAAAATTTGTTTAAAAAATTTTTAAAAATTTTTTTTAAAAAAAAAAAAAATTTTTTTTTAAAAAAAAAAAAAGGGGGAAAAAACCCAAAAAATTTTTTGGGTTAAAAAAAAAATTAAAAAAAAAGGTTTTCTTTTAAATAAAATTTTTTTTTTAAAAATTTTTTTAACCAAAGGTTTAAGGGGGGGGGCCCCCCCCAAAAAAACCCGGGGGGGGTTTTTTTTTTGGGAAATTTTTTTTTTTTTAAAAAAAAAAAAAAAAACCCCTTGGGGTTTTAAAAATTTTTTTTTAAAAAACCGTAAAAAAAAAAAAAAAAATTTTTTTAAAAACATAAAAAATTTTTTTTTTTAAAAAAAACCCAAAATTTATTTTTTTTGAGGGGCAAAAAAAATTTTTTTTTTTTTTAAAAACCAAAGGTTCTTGTAAAAAAATTTTCCCTTTTTTTTAAAAAACTTTTTTTTTTTTTTTTTTTTAAAAAAAAATTTTATCCCCAAAAAAAAAAAAATTTTTTTTTTTTTTTTTTTTAAAAAAACCCTTTGTTTTGTTTAATTTTTTTAAAAAAAAATTTTTTTGGGGGGGGAAAAAAAATTTAAAACCTGAAAAAAAAGGGGAATTTTCCCCCCCCCCCCCAAAAAAAAACCCCTTTTTTTTAACCCCCCTTTTTTTTAAAGGGTTTTTTTAAAAAAAAAAAAAAAAAACCCACAGCATCAAATTTGTTTGCTTGTGTAGGGGCTAAGTTTCTTCATATCCGTATTGGAAATATAAAATAGTATTTGAAAAGGAATAGGAAAAATTTTTTTTTTTCCAAAAACATATACACCGGGGATATTAGATTTTATTTAAAATTTGATAAATAGTTTAAAATTTCCCCTTTTTCTAAATTCTAAGTGGGGATAAAATTTAAAAAATTTAATTTTAAGTAAGTAGTTTGGGTAAAAATTATTTAAATTTAAATTTTAAATAAACTATTTATTAAAATATTTAAAAAACATATATTCTTTAAAGGAAAAATTTGCCTACTTGGGGCAAGCGGGCCCGTGCTTGGCCCAGGGGTTGTATAAAAAGTGGGAGGTTTTCTCGATGTCCCAAATAATAACAATCTTCCAAGGTAAAATCCCAAAACTTGGGAAAATCAAAAAAGAAGTAAAAGTTGGTTTTATAAAGAATTTTTGGGAAAAACTTTATTTTGGCCCTTTGTACTGAAAAATTTATCCACCGCTGCAATAATTAAAAGTTTAACCCTCTTTGGGGGAATTATTGAAAGACTAAATTTTTTAACTTGAAAGGCCGGAAAAAATTTAAGTAAACAAAGACTTTTCCCCTTTGAAAGGAAAATAGGGCCCAAAAGTTACATATGTTGTTTTAGTAACATTATTTTTTAATCATATTTGTATGTAAGAACAGGGCCAATTGGGAAAAGTTTAGCGTGGGGGAAGGGGTAGAGTTAGATAAGTAATAGTTTTACAACATTATATTAAAAAATTTTTCACTGCTCACACAGGGGAATTTTCAGATATTAGCACTTTGGACAATGTATGTACAGAGGGGATAATTTGTCTTTAATTGGGGGTTTTGTTATTTAAGCCCTGCGAAAGGGGCAAAAAAATAGTCATCAGTCTCCGAAAAATGCACAGTGAGGAAGGTCACGGTGTTTTGGGAAAACAGTTCCGCAGATGCACAGCGAGGGGAAACCCGGGCCCCTAAGTGGCGAATTGTTAGGGTGTTGGAAATTTTGGAAAAAAAATAGTACCCCAAAGTTATGTGTTTAAAAGTTTATTTTTTAGTAGTTAAATTTTTACAGGTGTTTTCATTTTAAATTTTTGGAACCCGGTTTTGCCCGTGGGCTATTTTCAATAAAAAATTATTTTAACCCCATGTACCGAGTTTATCTTTGAGTTCCTTCTTTTTCAGGTGAAAATTGTTAAGGGGTTTTCTTGCCACTCAGGTAGCCCGCTACCCTTCCGAAAAACCAAAAATTTTTTCCTTTTTTTTTTTTAAAACGGCTTTATAACGGGGAAAAAATTTAAAACAAAAAAAAAAACCTTTTTTTTTTTATTTTTTTATTGAATTTTTTTTATTTTTTCTATCATTTTTTTTTTGGGGGTTTTTTATTTTTTCAAATAAAAAAAATTGAGGAAAAAAAAATTTTATAATATTATTTAAATGATTATTTAAAAATAATTGATTAAAAAGGGGTTTTTTTAAAAGTTTAAATTTTCTTTAATTCTAACTTAAGGGTTTTTCTTTAAAATTTTTTATAAAACTGAAAATAAATTTAATTTTTTTTATATTTTTGTATTTAAATTAAGTTTAATGTTTTTGAAATTTCATTTAAATTTTCCCCACTTAAAAATTTTACGTTTGTAGATTTTTTTTCCCTTTTAAAATATAGCGTTATTATTCATTATTTAAAACTTTATCAAATTATTTTTGAAAAAAAAATTTCCGGGGACAGGCTGCTTGCCCCCTTTAGGCTATTTTCATTATAGAATATATTGGGTTTTTTTGTAATATTTAAAAAATTAAATTAAACAACTTAAATTTTTATAAATAATATTAAACGAAATACTTTACTTTAAAATTTTTAAATTTTTTTATTTTTTTCCCATTTTGTAAGTTTTTAAAAGGGTAATTTATATTTATCAACTGTTAAAAAAATCTAATAAACTCGGTTGTATATTTTTTGGAAATAAAAAAAGTTTCTATTCTATACTATTTATTATCATTGCATTTTTTTCCCTAAAACCCCTTAGGCAAATTTTTAAAGCTCTTTGGGGATCCCCAATTTGGTTTTTTTAAAAAAATTAATTTTATTGTTAATTTATTTTTAATAATAAACCAATTTTTTAAAATTAAAAATTCCCTTGGTTAAACCTTTTAGGGTTTTTTTCCATTTTTTGGTTTTTTTTTTATAAAATTTAAATTTTTTTATAAAACCCCCGGGCCCAAATTTTAGATTTTTAACAATTTTAATTTTAAACTTGAACTTTTTTCTTTAAAAAATATTTTAATTTAAAAAAACAAAAAATTTTTTTAAATAAAATTGGGCCCAATTTAAAAATCTTTTTTTTTTGTTTTGCTTAAAATTTTCTTTTTTTTTTCAAGTGAAAAATTTTAAAAAACGGGTTTTTTAGGGGGTTGGTTTTTAATATTTTTTAATTTAAAGGGGGGAAATTAAAAAATTTTTTTCCGGCCCCCAAAAGAAAATTTTTTTAAATAAATAAAGTTTTTTTTAAAATTTAAAAAATTTTAAAAATCAAAAAATTTTTTTAATTTTTTTAGCCCCCTTTAAAAAGAATTAAATTTCTTTTTTTTTTTTCAACAACTTTCCAAAAATTTTTTTATACATAAAAAATAAATTAAAAAATATTTAAAAAATTATTAAAAAAAAAATAATTTTTTATTTTATTTAAATATAATTTTAAAATTTATTTTATTTTTTATAAAAAAAACGTTGCAAAAGGGAACTGTAAATTTAAAAGGGAACCTTTTAAAATAAGTGGGGATTTGGTTCCCGTTTTGGGGTTTACCGCAATTTTTGTTTGTATCTCTAAAGCCAAAGAAAAAAAATTTTTCCCGTGGGCTGTTGTATTTTATTTGGGTTTTCTTTACGGTTTAAACAATTTTTACCCTTTCTTTTTGTTGTTCAATATTTGTGGTTCTTTGTCTTGATAGTTAAACTTTTGGGTGAGCTATTACCCTTCTCGTGTCAACTCTTAATTTAAATATGTGAAATTTCTTAAAAAAGGGATTAAAAAAACAATAAAGTTTAAAAAAACACCTAACTTTGCTTAAATGGGGGCCCTATATTTTAAAAATTTTAAAAGTTTCTTAATTTTTATTTTATTCGAACTCTTATAAAAAATTTTTTGTACTGTAAAACCCTATTAAAATAAAAATATATTGCAAATGTTTTACATGTTAGTAAAGTTTCAACGTGGTTGCATTATAAGGATCCCGTAAATACACAACCTTTACCCAAGGTTTTAAAAAAAGAGAGAGATTTCCCATGGGGTGTAAAAGATCCCTAAAACAAAAAGAAAAAAACCTCAAGGGTTTGATCCCTTTAAAGGGGTAGAGGAAGGTTTTTAGTTAAGTAAATTGTGGGGGGTTCCCTCCCAACGCCCTTTGAGAAATCCCAAACTAAAGGTCCAATTTTTTGCATGAAGCATTTTTTTTTACACTTGTTTAAAAAATTTAAAAAAAAATTTTAATTTATACATTAAAATAGATTGCTGTAAATTATAAAATACTGTTGTTCATATTTTGTATTAGTTATTTGAAAAACAATTTTTAAAAAAAATGCTATCTTTTGATAATGCACGGGAAATTTTGTTAAAAGTGAAAAAACTCCCAAGCTTATTATTTAGAGATATAAAATTTCATTAAAAAACAAATCCCCGCAATAAGGACGAAAAGAATATATTAAAATAGTAATTAAAAATTTGGGTTCCCCATTTGTATTTTATCAGGGAACCCCGAGGTTTTGAGTTTCAAATTTTTTTTTTTTTGTTTTGCAAGTTTATCGTCCCCAAAAAGTATTTCTTCCCTTTAAATTTAAAAAACTTTTTTTGTAATTTCACTGTGCTTAGGAAATTTTTTCAAGGGACTTAATTTTAAGCCTGAAAAAAGTCTTTCCAAAATTTTTGATTAAAAATAATTAGTTGGTAGATTGGAATTACTTTAAATTTAAAAATAAAAAGCTTGATATTTTTACGAGTATATTTTTATAATATATATATATATATTTTTATATTTTTATATTATATATATATATTATATTTTAAAAAAAAAAAGTTTCTGTGATTCCTCTAATCAGATATAATTTAAAATATTAATTTTTTTTAGGAAAAAATTTTTTTTTTTGTTTTACCTTTCTGTTTTTACTCGCTTTGAGGAAGTATTTTCTCTAAATTTTTCATTCAGGGCCCCGAATCAGGATTCTTCAAAAACGGTTTTTTTCTATAACGGAATGTTTTATTTTTTTTGGAAAAAAAAGTGTTTGTTTGTTTTTGGGTTTAAACGTAAAATTTTAATACCAAGGTAAAGCTAATTTCATCCTAACAGGTTCGATCATATCCCCCACTTTTAACATACTAGTGTTTAAATTTAAAAAAGAGATGTGGCCCGTGCTTTTTTTTATTTAAATTTTCTTTTAAATCAATTTTAAAAAAAACCCTAATCCCAGGAGGGCAAAAGCGCATGGAAAGGATATTTCTTTGTAAACTTTTAATATATTAAAAAAAAGTTTTCAGAAACCCAAGGGAATTTTAAAAAAACTAAAAAAAAAAACCCTTTTTTATAATGGGGTGAGGGTTGTTTTAGTAAAAAAACCCCGCAAAAAGAGATGACCCTTATAACAACATCCCCCTTTTTTCTTTGGGGCAAAAAAACTAAAAACCTTTTGAAACTTTTCATTTTACAGTTCATTTCCGTTTTATTTTTCCCGCCCCAAGAATTGATCTAAGATTTCCCTCAAAAAAAAATAAAACCCATGGAAATGAAAATTTTTTAAGCAACTTGATTTTAATTCTTTAAATTTATAATAAAAGTTACAAAATCTGTGCTTTTTTGAAGTGAATGCTTATAAACCCTTTTATATAATCAAAAAAAATAAACATATTAATATGAAGGAGGAACTTATTTAAAATCCCTTCCCCACACTTTTTTAAAATTTTTAAAAAACCAAAAATTTTTAAATCTACAACATTTTTATCAGATCAATTTTCATAAATTTTTTTTTTGCTTTGTTATTAAAATTTTTATTTTTTAAAATTTCTTTTTGTATAAATATATTTTTGTTAAGTTACCCGAAAATAAAAAATTTGGTTTTAGTATTTTCCATACAAAATATTTTAATGTAAAAAATTTTGAAAAAAATTTGTTATTATTAACTAAAATTTTTTTAAGTTATTTTAAATACCCCCACTATTGTTTTACTCATTTTGCATAAAAGTTTTAAAAGACAAAAGTGGGGTAAACCTTTTGTATTGAAAACCCCCTTTTGTATATCGAAGCCGGAAACCCCGGCTGAGCACGGGGGGGGAGGAGAGGGGGTGGGGAGTGGGGAGAGAGAGAGTGGGGGTGGGGGGGGTTTATTTTTTTAAAAAAAGTTTTTATAAAATTCCCCTTCCCCCATTTTTGAAATGGAAAAAATGGTGGATGGGCCCAAAAAAGGGTTTTCTTTAAATAAAGCATAAATATAAAAAATTTTAAAACTAATTATAAAAAAATTTAAATTTCTTTATATTTCAAAAATAATTCCCCAAAGCGGTATATAAAAAAAGTCCCTTAAAAACCCGCTGTTTTTTAAACATTAATCCCCCTTGGGTTAACCCCGACCAATTTTTTTTAAAATTTCTGTCTTTTCCCCAAAAAAAAATTTTAATATAGCCTATCAAAATTTTAAATCTTTCGTAAAAAAGAATTTAATTCCCCAAAAAAAACGTGTTTTTTTTTTGATTTCTAAAAAAAGTTTAAACAATTAACTTCAAAATTTAAAAAAACTTTTTTTAAGATAATAACTTTTTTGGTGAAACCCGGAAAAAAACAAGGTCATTTTTAGTTTGTATTCTAAATTTTAAAATAAAAATAAAATCGATAAATAAATATTTTTTATGTCCGTTTTCAAACCAAAAAAGAGTTATGTGATTTTAGTAGGGGGAACCAAAATTAAAACAAAATTTTGTGATATAAGTTTTTAGCCTTCAAGAGTAAACTGCAAACAAAAAGGGTTTCAGGGTAACCACGAAAAAAAACCAATTCCACTCGAGCCCGAGTGACTTTGGGTAGCTCTTAATAGAATATTTAAGTAAAGTATTGACAAACTTTTCTCCTTCACTTCGCAATATGAAAAAAAGAACATTTTAAACTTTAAAAAACTAAAAAAGAAAATTATTTCTAAAATTTATATAGGCCCATACTCCTTTTTTGTTTTTTAACATGCCCAAAAACAATTTATGGTGATTTTTAAATATTGCTTTTCACGAAAACAAGCAGGTTTAAAAAGTCGACAGTCAGAAAGGGAATTTAAAATTAAATCTTGGAAAAACTTGTGAGGGTTCAGGGTTTAGGGTTGGAAGGAAAACCCAAAAAAGTTACCTTCCCCAGTACGGTTTTAGCAAGCATTTGGGCATTCCCTTTTTTGTAAATAGTCATATTTATATTTAAAAAATAATGTCCCGTTTAGCTGTATTGGAAAATCCCCAGCAAACTACAAAGATTTTGAAAATTTATATATTATATTATTGATTGATAATTTAAAAATTTAAACTAAGAAAAGTTACTATAACCTTTGGGTTTAAAAAGGGTTTTTTTTGACGAAAGGAAAGGGTTTTGAAGGAAAAAAGGGTTTTTTTTTGTGAAGAAATCAGTTTAAAAATACGTTTCGAGATCTGCAAACTGATTTCTTTTTCAGGTAAAGAACTTTAAACCCAATAATAATTTTCAAAATGGGTTTAAAATTTCATGGTTTGTATAAAAAAAACATTTATTTAAAAACACCAGCTTTCCCAGTGGCATGGGGAAAATTTGGGAAAAATTATTTGTTTGGGGTTTTTCTTAAAACCCGTGAGTATCACCCAAAAAGCTTCGGTTGATGAGGAAGGAAGAGATAAGATTGAATTTTTTGCGCTCAGTGTTTTTTTCAGTTTTTTATTGCTGTTTCGATTTAAAATGTCCGGGAAAAATCCTGAATTTTTTCTATGCACAGTATTTTTCAATTGGGTGATCAAAAAAATTCACGTTTTTAAAGTAAATTTTGAGGAAACCCATATTAAACTTACACCTGCTGAATTCTTTAATTTAAATTGTTTTCAACGTTTTCATAATTTTGTAGGGGAAGTTAAATTAAGTTTTGGAAAAAGGCTCTTATAAAAACCCCTGTTTTATAAAGGGCCACCTTTTAGTTTTAAAATTTCAGCACTGATTTAGTGGAAAACATAACTGAGTTAAATTGATAAGAAAATTTAAAAAAACCCCTTTAATTTTTTTTCTAATATATGCATGTGCGTAATTTTTTAAATTATCAATTTTATTAGAAAATTAAAGCTTAAAAGAAACAATTTTAAACAATAAAAGTAGCTTTAAAATTTAAAAATTTCAAAATATATTGTATATTATAAGTTACAGTGAAAGAACCCAAAGCAAAAAAAAATAGCTAAACAAAGGGGAAGCGCCCTCAGTGACCGATTTTTTTTCTGTTTTAACGACCCCTTTAGGGACTGACTTTTTGGTGTCTTGAATTGGGGGAATTTATTTGAAAATCAAGATTGAGTCAAGTTCATATAATCATTTCAAACAAAACGTTGGAAAATAGGCTAAAACAATTCAGTGTAAAACACCTATGTTTTCCCAAATTTTGGGGAATTTGGGGTGTTAAAAAGGGCAACCCTTTGGTTTAAAAAAATATCACTTTAGGTACCAATATAAAAAAAAACTAAATTTTGAAAACCCAAAAAGATTACATAAAATAAATTTAAACCCCACCAAAAAATTCGTACACACACCGTGCACTAGATCTAGGGCAAAAGGCTGGAACGGCTTGCCCTTTTTTCCCTTTCCCCCTCCCGACCATCGCCTTCCTGTTCCCCTTGTTTTAGATGACCGACACGGTGTCAAAAAAAGACATCGATGTTGTGTTTTAAAATCCCCCTTTAATTCCTGATATCATACTAAAAAAATTTTGTTTAGACAAAGATTCCCGCACCCGAGATTTTTTTTTTTTTTGGGGGTTTTTTTAAAATTTAATTTTTTTTAAAAAACAAAAGCAAATTGAAATAACAAAACTAAAAAGGACCCCAACCGAAATAAAAATTAAACAAATCACCTTTTAATTCGATTTTTAAATTTTTAATTAAGAAAATTTTTTTTCAAAAATGAAAGGAAATTTTTAAAAAGATGTTTTCTTTGTTTTTTTCCAAAAAAAAATTTTAAAAAATTTTTTTAAAAAAAAACCCCCTTTGGTAAAATTTGGTTTTTTAGGGAAAATTGGTTAAAAAGTTTTTTTCATTAGTTTCCCGTGGAGAGAACTATCGATTTTGAGGGCGAAAAACGTTTAAAATTGCTTTCCGTCCTTCCCCCAATAACCCCTTTTTTTTAAATCTTCAAGTTTCCCTTAAAAAACACTGTTTTTATTAAATTATTATTGTTCATATTAGGAACCTTTTTATTTAATTGAAAATTTTCATTTTGTAAAAAAGTGGAAAAAAAATTTTTTATATTTAAAAATTTTTTTTTTTTAGGATAAAAATACAAAATTTTTTCCCGTAGGAGCTTAAGGAATTTAATTTTGGCCAATGCCAAAAAAAAAATATAAACATCACGATAAGAAATTACGATTTTTTAGTACCAAATCAAGGGTTGGGTAATGGGTTTTAATTATTATAATATTAAAATATGTGAGGTAAACATGAAAGTCCCAATGTTGTTAGGCCCAAAAAAAAGATTAATATTACTTTAGAGGGCGTGAGGTTTAGCATTTAGCAAAGAAAATTTAAGATGCAAAAAAAAACGCCCAAAACCCTTTCTCATGAGAAACACTTTGAACAATAATAAGCAAAGCGAGGTTTTTACGATATAAGCACCCTAGACGTTTCCATTGCATTACCCTTTGGGGTTTTGATTGTTGAAATTTTGGTTATTAAAAATTCTTATTAAAATTCCTACTTTTTTGAGCAATTACTGTACTAGTTAAAATTTAAAAAAATTAAGTAAAAAAAAAACATAATTTAAATTTTTTTTTTCTTTAGGGGGTTTGCAAAGCCTATCTCAAAGGGACAGGAAAAAACCCTAAAGTCTAAAATTTACTAACTTTCGTCACTAAAAAGTTTGAAAACGGAAAATTTCCTTCAGTCTTCAAATTTTGATTGAGGTCAATGTCTGTGTATTTCAAATCTGAGGGGCGAAAGATGGGGTAAGTCAAATTCCCTCAGATTTGGTTAGCGAGAGCAAAAGTGTATAAACTTATTGATTTTTTTTAAATTTTTCGATATTTTGTTTTTTATTTCTAAGGTTTTGGTAAAATTCAAATCCTCTTTTTTCTTTTCCTGTTTTTGGGTCACTATCTCAAGATTTAATTTTAAAAATAAGGCCTGAAATTTTAAATTTACGTCTTTTTTCCTCAAACAATGTCGTGTTTTGGGAGGGTTGTAAACCCATGGAAAAAATTTGGTGGCTTTTCCCTTAACCCCTTAATATCCGCAGAACCGGGATATATCCAGAATGGGTTTACACCTGTGGGAGTAAATTTTGATGAACTTCATGTTCAAATAAAACAAAATTGAGCAAACTAATGGGGGAAAAACTTGAAACTTAGTTTTTACGTGGGCTTCCGCAAAGACGGGGTAGCATTTCTCTTAAATTTTTTTTATAAAGGTTTTGAATACCTTACAACGTTTTAGGTCATACCATGTGAGTTAATTTATAGAAAACGTATACATAAAGGGGAAAAATTCAGTTGTATAAATGTATTGGAATAAATTCTAAAATTTCTATATCCTGGAAACTAAACTTTATAGGATTAGTTATTTCACACCAGTCAACCCGGGGTTAATGTTTTCTATTTTTTGAAAAGTAGTTTTTGGGAAAAATTTTTTTTAAATGCCCTTTAAAATTTCACTTTGTTTTACTTTTTAATTTTTAACAAACTAATTTAGTTAAAATAAAATAAAACCCGTATTACTTTTTAAAAAATTTTGAAAAAATTTAAAAAGAGATTCAACGGAAAAGTTTAAATGGAAAATATTTAAATCGCTCAGTCGTGACATTTGGGTTATCGTCTTATGTTTTCGTTCTTCTTGCTAGTTATAGGAAATAAATGTAAAATTTGGATGTATTTTGTCTTGGAAAATTGTAAAGTGAAATTTTCGAAAGAAAAATTTGAGTTATCTCATTTTCCAAAACGCATGAGAAAGTTAAATAAGATCAGAGTAGTAATATTTTGAATATAACGGACCTAACATCAAAAATTAGATTAAATAAATTTTTAAAAAAATTTCAACCCCCACTAAAATTAAAAGATTTTAGGGATTTTTAAAATTGATTTTTATTATATTTCCAAAATATTTAAAATTTCCCTCTTAATTTTTTTTATGTCATATAATTTTCGACATCATCCCAAAGGGCGTTTAAAAATTTTTTTTTCGTATGCATAAAAACCAAAAAAGTAACTCAAGAGGGGTTTTTTTCGGGCACAATTTTAGATTGTGGGCCGTCTAAAAAATTTTAAAAAAATTATTAAGATTGGATATAAAAATTTTTCTAATTAATTTTTGAAAATTTTGTTTTTTTCCTTATAATTATTTGATTTTTTTTTTTATGGTTGTGTAACATTATTTTTGAAATTTTATAATTACCCTTAGGGAAAAAATAAGTGAAAGGAGAACCCTTTTTTAACCCTTTAACAGTTTTTTTGCACTTCGAATTTTCGAATTAACACAGGCAATCCCGGGGCTAATTTTGGGTTAATTTAAATTTTTCTCTCGCTCTCCACAAAAACCCAATCAAATTTATCCGAAATAGCTATTGCTGGTTACTCATGGTTGAATTAACGCAACATAATAGAATCAACGAAAAACGTATTTAAAA
>NW_025781924.1:0-33441 GCF_021130785.1 Homalodisca vitripennis | reverse complement strand
AATCATATTTCTTTCTCCTTTAGCATATGATTATAAATATTGAACTAACATAGGATTCAAGAAGGCCTTTGTTTACAAAATATTTGAAGCATTTTAGTTGAGTAAAAATTGAAATTAACACCCGCTTAACGTATTGCATATTCGAAAATACTAAGAAAGATACGCACTTAAAAGTATAAAATCATTAACAGTTCCTTCTAAAAAAGGATAATAGTAAATATTCATACTCTAGCGTTAAACACAGAATGTATGATACGATCAACTCCTTTCCACAGATATGGCACATTCATAGATATGGAATGGAGGGAGGGTTGGTTTTTCGATATATTGGCTATCAATCAAAACACTTCCCTCGACTTTATATTACTGCATGCCGCAACCTTTATGTTATATACTGCTATGCAGTGTAGTTCATGTGGAGTTCCCCTTAGTACCGAATATATAAAATAGAAATACATAAATGCAGTATTCTTAGTTTTCGTTGATATTTTATCTCATAAAAAGTAAGCAATATACTTGTACATGTACCACAATTTGTTTTATTTATTGATGCCTGAAATTTAGACAATAAGCAGTCCTAATGGATATTCTGAACAAGCCAGGATTTTACTATCGGCCTCTTGAATAAAACATCACTCCTCTCTTCATTTATTTGTTTCGTTCTGCCGTTTGGTTATTGGGAAGACCTTTTTACCATTCATGTGCACTCTACCTGAAATAAGTTAAATATTTTAAATTTCTTTAAAATTTTTGTTCATTTCCCTACTGACAATTGATGAGAGACAAGAGAGGTACAAGGCACTTGGACTTGTTTCATTTATTACAGTGGAGCTTTTATACTGTAAGTTTAGTGTTCAGTTTTAGTAAAATTGTAATCTAGAGAAATAACGTTATGTTATTAAAATAAAATCAAATATTATGTTTAATTTGTATAGTGAACAGAATATTATTATGTCATTATTTTTACTTCACTGCATGAGAGTACATTGCTATAAAAACTCTTGGTTGTTTAAATTGAAATCTAATTTAATAATTAGATTTACTGATTTGGAAATGTAAGCTTTGAAATTTCTAAATTTTACACTAAGAATTTCAGTGTAGTTCAATACAAAATCATATTTTTAATAATATACTTTAATATACTATGGTATTAAACAAAAGTATGCAATAATTTGACTGAACCTAAGCAATATGTCACAGATTGACGAGCTCAAAAGTTCTGGCTTTTAAATTGTGTTCATTTCTAAAACAGTTTTGACTTGTAGAAAAAGTTTTCCCATACATTTAAAAATCAGGATATAACTTATATGGTGAGAAAACATACGGCAGCTAACCGAAAGTACAAAGCTTTAATACTAAGTAAAATAGTGTTTTGCCAAAAATGAGATGTAATATTAACTTTAGTGCTATAATTTTATGGATACTTTTTAAGAGAATGTATTTTGTAAGATCATCGTAACTTTAAAATCAAGATAGACTTTCATGATTATGAATTTAAAATTGTTTTTTACTTCTCAGGACTTCTATTATTGACTGAGTATTAGCGAAGCCTATCATTGGAGGGGCTAGAAAACATCATTCTGTGAATCTGTCCCGCATGATATTTTGAGATCATCCTCACCTATATACTTGAGATTTTTTTACGAAGCTTTATTTATATAGAGCCCAAATCGATTCTGTTGAAGGGTGAATGTCAGTCTATGGATTTTTGTGACAATTTATAAATTTGGTTTATTGATAAGCATTACAGAAACGACCAAATTATAGAATACATGAATTTATTAAACATGCTTATATGGCATTTTAAAATGTGATATAGTTATACATATGCTCTGGACTTGAAATTTAGTATGGTAACACAGCTAAGCCTCTTGCGCTACACGTGGTGTTGCGTATTCATGCCTTGTTTTTAATGCATAAGAAACTATGCCATGATATCTGGCAGTGAAGTTACTATTCCGCCTTTAATTAAACCGCTTCTTGTACAGATACGATCTTGTTACACCACTCATCTATCTTATCTTTAAATTAGAAAACTTAATAATAACGCCTACTAAATAAATGTCTTAGAAAGTGGTGAAAGTATAGAGTAGAATAAGGAAATAACTTATAATCGTTTTGCTTCGTATTAAAAATATTCTTAATAAGTATTATTAATAATAATAATTATATATACTACTATACTCAAATAGTATTAGGTAAGCAAGTATAATACATTGAACATCCGCAATAAAAGTACTTCGTAATTATAACTGTAGTTTTTCCTGGTCTCATAATGTTTCAGATTCGTTTTTAAAACCAATACTTCTGCTTGGCTTAATAGTAAGAAATTTAAAAATCTGTATTAAACTTTTATTTTGTATTACTTCGTCTGAATACTGTACTTTCATTTTTAAATTTGACTTATTAAAGTGCAGTAAGTAATATTTTCACAAAGATTTGTTATTGATTGTTTTAAGAATGTAGTTAATATTTGAATACTTAAAGACATAAGATACGGGTTGTTCTAACCATATACCTTACATTATCTGGCTTGTATACCTTACATTATAAGCCGGTTTGTAAATATAAAGCTATTTTTGGAACGAAACAGTTTCTTTATAATATATGTAATTGAAAGGCATTTCAATTATAAACAAATAGTATTGTTCCATTTGACATTTTTAAGCATACCCATTGATTTATTTAATTAAGAATACAATCATACAAGTATGTTTTGATATTTTCTGTGATGATATTAAAACCCAGGAACTTCTTTAGATATATGTCTGTAAAAAATACTAAGAATAAAATGCATATTACAGTGCAAACACAAACCAATCAATAAAATGTAATTTTTTTAAATTTATAAGATTTATGTTATTTGGTAGATAAAGAAACCTACGGAGCGAGTGCAGGGTGTCTGAGTACATTCCTTACTTATTGTTTTCCTGCTCACTTTAAAGCTAGGAGATTGTGTTTAGATTACATAATGCATAATTTTATATTCCACATGAATGTATAAATGTTACATTACATATTTTTTACGCGTATGCAAATATGACTTTTAAATTACTAATATATAATTTGAAACTTTATATAAGAATTAATATGTACTTTGATTTAGATAAGTATATATATATATATATATATATATATATATATATATATATATATATATATACTTCTATGAATACGAATGTATGGTTTTTGTGTGTTAAACTAAGCAATAATGTGTTCACCATGTTCAAACCTCTTGGGCTTGTTATTTTATCAAGTCGACGCTCGACTCCTTCCTTATTAGAGGTGAATGGTTAACACATTTCCATAAAAGTTTTATTTTTTATAGAGTAAGTTCTCTCATTATAGGAACAACAAAATACCTGTAGGCGATTGAATAGATAGATATATTAAAAAATTACATTATCCAAACAAGGAGTAAAAAAAACAATTTTACACGTAAATACCACGTTTCACCAAAATAGGATGATAAGACTGAAAATAATCTTTCAGCGTTTGCATAGAAATAGGTTATAACGTTTGCAATTCATTGTAAATGATGGATACATAGAAATTGAGATACATTTGAGGAAATAACACAAGATTTACGGTAGATCTCTAAGGTACCGCTTTAATTTCCGGCAGTATGTAGTAATAACTTGTGTGCAAAGATAAGCCCTATTCTTTGTGACATCGTGCTTTCATATTTACTTTACGCCATTATCAACATAAATATAATACCACTGTATTTCTCTTCATGTAAAAATAAAAAAACCAAATATTGGTAAACTCTTTATATTATGAATTTTCGTATGTCAGCATACTTTCTTCAGATAACAAATAGTGTATAAATACTTACAAAATTAAATAATTAAACTAACTAAATAAAAACAAGAAAACAGAACTAAAATAGAAATAATAAACAGGGGAAAAATACATCACAGCTGATGTTTCATCATAAATACCAAAAGAGTAAAAAAATTTAGAAATTAACGAATGTTCAAACCTAAAGGAAATTTTGACCTTAAAACAAGTTGATGAGCAGTTTCGCTCCTTCTCAAATTAAACCTATTTATAGTTTCGTTGGCATGAAATGGAACATTATTGATGCCTTTTAATTTGTAAAAGTTTTCAATTTTGTCTTGATTTATGTTCTCTGGAATGTACAGCGAGGGGCTTTTCATCTCCGATGAACAATACTGTAACGGTGACCTGTCATTCTGATACGAACAGGGTTAGAGTTTTGGCCAATATATTGTTTATTACAAAAATTGCAATTTAGCTGATATATTATATTACTTGAATTATAATTAATTGTTCCTTTATGTGGATACGTTTTTATTCGTTATTGTTACTAAATAAAATTTTGACTAGAAAACATAATTTTGCACGTACCACAAAACGTGGTTTTTGACAGGGTTTTACAACCGTTAAAAAATTTTCTCTCGTCGATTTTTGTGTTTAATATTGGTTTGGACTAGCATATTTTTAAGATTTGGCGGTCTTCTAAAGACGAACCTACGTGGTTTTGAAAATATATCTTTATAGTTTCCGATAATAACTGTGGAATATTGGAAAGCAGGATTTAATTGTAGGGTTTATTTTATTAAGTCCGGGGTAGAATTTTGGTAGTTAATTTAGGTACATCTAGAGGAAAAAGATTTTTGTAATTAAAATTTTTTTGTCCTATTTAATTTGAGTTTTTACAAGTTTGTCGGGATTAATTTAAATTGTTTAATGTGTTTCTTAATTTGTTAATATAATTTGTGAAATCAGACTCTTTGCTACATAAATTATTTGCTCGAATGGCCTAAACTTATTGGAATATTTTTTTACATTCATTGTGTGTTGGTATCTTTAACGTGAATTTTCGTTTTAAGAAAGCCTTCTTCCTAAAAACACACATCAAACATCTAGGAAGGTAATGATTGTGTGGGGAATATTTCCAAGTGAAATGTAATGTTGAAAATTTGTTTAGGAAATATAGAAAATCTTTAAGGAGATCTTCACCATGTTGCCATATGAAGAAAATATCATCTATGTAACGATACCAGATCAGAGGAAGTTTATTTTGGGTATTTAAGAAATGTTGTTCAAAGAAGCCCATAAAAAGATTTGCATAAGAGAGGGTTGCCATTCGTGTTCCCATGGCTGTACCTTTTATTTGAAAATAGAAATCATCTTTGAATTTAAAACAGTTCATTGTTAGGATAAACTCTATTAATGTTAAAAGGAAAAGAAGTAGAGGGCTTTGAATGTGCCTGATCTGGTATCAAGGAAATGTTTAGTTGCGTTTATGCCTTCATTCATGTGGGATGTTGGTGTTATAGTGATGTGACATCAATTGTGACTAGGATTAAATTCTTTGGTAAAGGTTGGGTTAATTTGGGAGAGTTTTAACAATAAAAATCATTAGTATTTTAACATAAGATGGAAGTAGTTTTACAAAAGGCTGCAGTTGGTCGTCAATGTTAACCTGATATTCTTTCAGTCGGGCTTCCATAACTGGCAACAATTGAACGTCCTGGTGGTGGTCTGACATTCTTATGAATTTTCGGAAGTGTATAAAAATGTTGGAGTATATAAAAAGTGTATATGATAAAATTATATATATATATATATATATATATATATATATATATATATAAAATTTAAATAAACATAAAATCACAAAAATTACTTGTTCTGACGGGAATCGAACCGGAATCTCTCACTGGGTGGTTGAGCGTGTGCCTACAACCACAAAGCACTTACCTTTTACTATTCAATTACTTTTTATTTTATCTTTTATCTCACATATGTGTATAAATAACCATTTAAATGATCGGGAGACCGAAAAAAGATCTATTGTCATTTACTCGTTATCAAGCTCTTTCAGTGTCCGCTTAACTAACTTTCACTGAACCAAGAAACCTCTCTCAGGCTCCAAACTTGCTTCTCCGAGTTTTTTCTTGTTTGTCTTTTCATTTTCGCTTCTTTTAAAGCTTCTAAAATCGTGTTTTTAAACTCTAATTGGACACCAACCAAGCTCGAATGAAAAGTCTGCAGTTTGTTTAATTATATAAATATTACGTTTCACCTTCACAAAAATTATTTTTCTATTGTTTGTGTATCTCAAGTAAATAAAATACGGAGAGTTATCTGACCGTCCTATATATCCGGAAGAATTACTCAATGGCAAAATAAATATATACGTTCTTTGGTACCTAATTATAGTTAATCTTTTGTATCTGGCTATTGACTCTATTGTATTTTTACCATAAATAATATATAACTGTGAACAGAACATTATACATGGATAGTATGTTTTGATTTATTGGTTTAACTGTAGAAAAGTTCCAAATAATTTTGGCAGAATTCTGATGCATTAAGCACATTACGTGTTAGTTTCCGTTTCTTCTAAGTTTATTAAACTTACATTAAATAAAAACAATAAAAATATATATGAGAGTAAGTTCTGTAAAGCTACTTACGAATGATCTTTATTAGACCTCTTACGTTCCCTATGTAAATCTTAAGTTACTGTTATCACTAGTAGTCCAATTGAGTAGTTTTGCACTTGCACATAGAATATTATTTTAATTAGCAATTTATTATAGCCACTGAGAAACTGAAAACATTGATTTATATTTTTATATCTACATATTACCTACCTATATGGAGAAACCTTAATATCAGAACGCTTGAATCTACGACAGTCATATTCAGAAAGAATGCGTGTACTACTTGGGGGAATTATCGGGTTTAATACACTTTTGTACTTCAAACGAACCCATCAAGAATCGATGTAATATATGTAGGCTATATGTTAAGTTGTCACATAGAGAAACATTCTTATAACTTAAATGTGAAACGAATCTCATTTAACTTTGAAACTGTAATTAAACTAAAGGTAACTTAAAATTTAATGCAAATTATTAGCTAGTAATTGGTATTTTAGAGAAGAGGAAGAGAGAGAAATTTTTTTGTCAAATACTGTAAACCTAACATTCAATGTTTTTGACCCTACCTGCTACGTAGGATAACTTACTTAAAATTTAAGTTAGTTTCATACTTGTGTAAAATAAATGCCATTTTAATTCAGGATTTCCAAATTTTAGTTGAAATAATTAACAGTCTACTTCTGAAATACTACTAGTACAAAATTTTGAACTAAACTTTACCTTGCGATTATCGATTGATACTTATTTTGTCAGTAACTACTGTCGTAAAATATTAACGGACGATTCAAAATAAAATGGTCCTGCTCAACTGGTGTGAATTTCTCTCTCAAAAATTATAATTTTAATTATTGAAAAGAAATTACAATTTTATCTTAATTTTTTGTGTGAATTAGTTAAATAACACTATTAATTATTTTTTGAAACATAATAAAATGCTATCCTCAAGCTTAATGCATTAAGTTGAAAATGATTTAGAGTCTATGATTATTTTAGACGAACAATAAATGATAAAAAATCGTAACAGTTTTGTTTTAAAACATGTAAAAAAGTTATTCTAAATTGTATTATTTTATCTACATATAATAAGATATATTCTAAGAGAATAAGAGAGCTGATTTTTGTGTATGCATTCATCACGCTCTGCATTAGACCTTGCGACGTCTAAATGAACTGACCATTAGTGTTCTCTAACATTCACAATAAATACTAAAACCCATTCAACGCAAAAAAGAGTACTCGAATATCCATATTAAAATAAATTTCTGACTTAAATAAATAAATATAAAATAAACACAAAAAAACTAAATACTTTAAAAGACATTTTGTTGGTAAAATTTGCAATAGTGTTCAATATGTTGTATAATAATTATACAATTATAGTTTTTTGATAATTACTATCAAAACTATTTACCGTAATAGCATACGAGTATGTAAATTCACGGTGTAATCTCACTGAAGAGTTGGTAACAATATATGTGAGGTGCAGTCACAGCTCCCACTGTTGATAATGACCTCAAAAACGCCGTGTTCAAACCTTCTAGAATATGCATCCGTTAATTAAACGAATATTCTACAAGGATATTCTCAATAATTAATTGCATGATGTTTAAGATGTTGAAAGTCAACTACTCAGTTATCACTACTGAATTTTGAAATCAATTTGTATATGCCAAATTCAGTCCTGGATATGTTACAATAAATTACCTTATAGCTTAATATGCTGAAGTTGATTAATACTGTTATACAAACTGTAAATATTGGACATACAAGAAAAATATGTGAAAGGAAATATATAATGCAAAATATTTATTCAAACATCGGCATTAAATTACGAGGACAAATCGATATCTAATTGTTAACATCAACAATAATTTTTAATCGTTAATAATCAAAGATTTGACGGTTCATATTTAATCGAGGTGGTATTGTACGTTTATTCTAGGAGAATATAATACCATACTTAGATTGTACACTAAAGTTTACGAGATATAAGGATAAGAGGATCCATGGCTCATAAATAAGAACTGCCTTGATCAGATTATTGAACTATTACTTAGCTGAATATTTCCAACTTTAGTTTCATGCGGTAACTTTATACGAAACTGGAAACTCAATCCAAGGCCTTACCTAATGCTTGGTTTCCCACTTTGAACAATACTTGAACTTAGTTTCACTTTACGCTAGGAAACATGATGGCGGTTTCCCAGTTGTCTGCTTGTGCTTCCTTAAGTTAAGCAAAGGTAAGGTACATTAAATTGTACCGTATGTATGACAGAGAAACTCTTAACTATTCTGTTTCTGAAGCTAGTTGAGCTAGCAGACACATAATCTTGATCCTCAAAAACATCAATAAAAATTCTCCGTGTACGACAAGTACAAAAACTAAAGTATTTTATGAAAGTGCCTCCATACCTATTTAATATATTCTCTAATAGAGTAGGTGATAACGTATGCATCCGTCTCTTCGCCAACGTCTTGGAGACGATTTCATCTTTAATTTATAAAATAATATTTGTCAAACTTCTCCTCGTCCACTCTGACTTAACATATAAATTAATGTATTCTAAATACAGACTTTTTATTTAAATAATTATCCATAAATGTTACAACAATGTTTTTATGGAATTACGCGTAAGTAATATTTTATAAATAACATAAGCAATAAAAACTTAAACAAACAATAACATTATATTGAGTTCCACTTTAAATACGTGACATAATGTTAATTATCTAAACAGTGATAGCTGATTGACACAGTAAAAAGCAATGTCTCTGTATTTTTAAATATGTATGCTCTCCAGTTATCAAGAGTCGGGCACCTGTCCGTTATACTGATAGCAGTACGGATTTATTTACCCTAGACAATTTTACTGTTTGACACTGCTCTCCGGTTCTCGTATACAACTGTCCGACATTGGTCTGGGTACCGCCTGCGACGTATCTTGCACCCGGTTCTTAATACATTTTCAGTGTGAGACACAAAATTTACGCTATTTATTGTCAGGTAAATATACCTTTTACACTTGAAATATACCTTTTTATCATTTTGAAATACTATTGTAACCTGTATTATAAGTTTGTATAATTAATTATTGAAACTAAATATATAAAATATCCATTAGAAAAGGTTTTAAAAATGAATTGCTTATTTTATTTTAATAGCATAAGAAAAATAAACTTAAATTCCACTAGCATTTTTATTTCTATAGAGTAACGCTCCATGTTCAATTTCGATAAAGGTTAATCGTTTAAAACCTAAAATAGCATATCATTATTCATTATAGGATCGAAATTGTCTATTACGAGTATCATTCGAGTTTTATTTAGATTGATGTACAGTTCCCAGTTCTAATTAAATGATTACCATACCACATTGTTCGTTTGCACACTCGAAGATTGTTTATATGCCAGTAATAATGCAGATGATTCATATTTGGTTTATAAAACCAATGCAAGTATTAGAAGAAAGGTTTTTGAAGATGAATATATCGTATACTATAATCTGCTACATAGTCCGTTGTCGATTGCATAATAATCCTTGCCTTAAGCAATATAATATAAATTAACATTTTAAATAAAAAAGGCAACTAAAACTGGAAGAGAGTAGAATCATGTAATATAAAACGTTTTAAACTTTACAATATTGTTTAAAAATACGAAACTGCTTTATGAAATTCCGCGTTTTCAAATTTAAATGTTACTATATTTTGTTAAACTATACCTTTTAAAATGCCATTTAATTCGCAAATAACGGTCGATTCGGCTTATGCAGGATACATACGATTGAATATAGATTCTAAATTATTAACATATCTCAGCTATCATTTCCTCACATCTGCTTGTAAATAATGGAAGATCATGTAGCTTTGTAAAGTTCATTCAGCCAGGTTCAAAAGGAACAGACAGTGATTGGCCATAATTGAATAATAGGTATAAGTCAATGCTACTGTCATTGTCACTGCCCAGAAAGTAGCTTTTACACAAAGGCTCTTTCGTTTGATGTCTGACCAAAGTAATTATGAAACTCAGGCACAACTTTTACTCGTGATCAAAGTGAAATTTTTAATGACCGAAGGTCCTTTTCAACGTGTTTTATACCTTGAGTAAACGAAACTTGTACATAAAGGGTTATTTCCCCGAATTTTACATGTGCTGAACAAATATTTCACACGAATTTTCATTTATAAAATGATTTTCAGATATTTGTTTCTTGGCCAAAACATAAATTGTGGCTTATATCATTGGTAATATATTTTACTGTAAATACGAAACTTACCAATAAAATATATGATGTTTGTATTATTCATACTTGTTGGAACAATATTTATTCAACCTTGCGATAAAACTAAAAGTTAATATATAGTCCATATAGTATATGTACATACATTAGTAACGTATTATGAGACCATCTTGTATTACTCAATGATACAAAGATTACATAAATAACTAATCTTAATTTATTACAACTAAATAGTTCTAATAAATTATAAATGTGAAATTTGTCTTGCATGTTTTGCTTTCACACGGCGTCTTGGGGTCTCTGGTATGAACATAGGTCTCCTCTAATTTCACAAATCCGTTCAGGATACGCCCTTCTGGTATCTATAGTTGCGAAATATTAATTGTCAGAGCCTGTAAAATGTAACCAACTGTTCTGTTTTAATATTTTTTATGAAAGCAAAATCTTATGTTTAATTATTAAAACACTTTTAATTTTTTTTTATAGTGTGAAAGCATAGAGTAGGATTTATAATACCAACTCGTCTTATTCCAACATTTTCTGAAAACCGTTGTTGGACATCAAAGTAAGAAAGTGTTAAGACTATAAAATTTAAAGATTAGTGTTATATATTGAAGAAAAAGTTACTATTTAACTGTTAATATAAATTTAAGGAGTGTTATAAAGCCTATCTTAGTTGTATCTTGACAGAAGTAGACATCTCACATCTGCGTATGCATGTACATTTTCTTGATCGGGAACCATGGCAAAATTAAATATGAAACTAAAATATAATAGGACAGGATTAACTTACAATGGCCATAAATTTAAACTTTTGCCAAATTTTCTTGAGCGTTCTAACAAAGCAAACTCGTCATCGGTGTTTGTAAAAATTTAAGTTTTACCATACTTTAACTCCACCGTATTAATTAATTTACCGAAAATGTCAAGCACTTCAACTTTGGGTTTTCTTCATACTGGTCTAAATAGTTTTAGTGTGTGATCAATGGAATCTTTTATTCAAACGCAATATTAGATGGAATTCAATGCATAGGAGCTGTGGGTAATTGTATGTTTCTGGAGTAAAATTGTTTAGTGTAAGAGTCTTCTAATGTGTTTTATGATGTTTAAAGTTTGTGAGAAACCCCATAGTAAATAATCCATTCAGCATTGTTATAGATATATGGGTTCCACAACAACACAAATTAGATATTTGAAAAAAATAACTGTATGGTAGCATACTGTACACTAAAATAATTACAAAAACAGAGCCGATAGCATGTAACGCTACGAAGAGACGGAGGCCAAGTAGTGGCATTTAATACATCAAGAAAAAGCTTTAAAACACAAGCCTGTCTTGTCACAATGCTCGGCATCAAACAGTCTACTGGGAGATGGTAGTCGGATATGAAGATCGTGTAGTAGATTTTCATGCTTCCTAACATAAAAGGAACCATATTGAATACGCTCAATATTAGTTTTTACCTAGTACATACTTTTTCTATATAACATTTTAATAACGTATTCCCCTTAAAAGACAAAATTATCATTCCTGGACGCTGCTATAAACTTAAGGACTCGTTCCACCCACACACTGGTCAAGTAGTCCGTTTAAAACCCATGTCTTTTTCATTTAGTACATAAAAAAGATTTGTAACAACATTTGATCTATTTAATATTGATACATAGCATATAAAATCTAGCAAACAAATAAAAACAATTATCGTATTCCATATTGACTGATGCATCACGATACAATGAAGCTATAATATGTGTAATTCTGTGTTATTTGGTTTTTAATATTCACTATAGGACTCATGATCCTGTTAGACAATGCATTATGAAGAATAAACAGTAGGCATGGTTCCGATTTAATAATATATATATATATATATATATATATATATATATATATATATATATATATGGCAATTAAAGTTTATTTTGTTTGCAACTATACACACTTGCCTTAGCCATTTTTCTAAAGCGATGGGTTTAGTAAATTGTAGTTCATTTATAACATAGCATTTATTACATATTGATTAGGAAAAGGGAAACTCCTTTGTAACAATCTGTAAATAGCCTTCATAGCAGTTACCCGCAACTTCTCATACTAATTTTTAATTCGGAGGGCGCATTATTCTTTTTCGAAGGCATTTATTTTGTAATATCATGTCACCATATTATGTTTTTAAACACACATAGCCATAAATATGACATTTGTAACTCAATGTATACTTTTAAGACATATATTAGTTGATTCTTTTTTACTAGTTCTTATTTCATAATTTTTGCAGGTACGATCATGCACTATTGATATTAATCAATTTAATCTTTGACTCTAGAATTAAGATTGCTTGTCCTTATATCACGATCAAGAAAATATTCTCTATACTAAATTTAAAATCCTCATTCAATTACTTACTGACTAACTCATTACTAATTCTTCTCATTCCTGATATAATAGAAAATTTAAATTTGGTAAACGTACACCTCATTTTAAAACCTAAGAATTTTCATAAAGATCAAAATTCAATAGTGGTACAAATGTTAAAAGATGGAGCAACCTATAGATGAACTATATTTCATTTTGAAACTTCTGTATATCATGAAAGATAAAGCTTTGACATACTCGTGTCTTATGCTGGTAAACACTTAAATAAAATATCAGTTAAAATACTCTTGGAGCCTCTAAAGTTACAATATTTTTGTTTCCCATCTTCCCCATTGTTATACTTGGGTTTGGAATGTACAGGTATGTGTGCATTACTATAAGTAATTTGTGATTAGGATATGCTCAGGCCACATGAAAAATTTTTATGTGTTGATAAAAAAATATATAGCCCCAACAGAGTTCCAGACATTTTTTCAGTTTCAGATAGTAGTATATCCATAAGAAAATCTTGTAGCGGTGGTTGCTATGGTTCTTGGTACGCTTCTTTATTGGCCTACTACAGAACTCAAAATAATAAGTTAGCTCGCCAACGTACTTTTGTAATAAATTAAAAACTTTTTTATCATTGTCTTCCCCTGGTTTGTATGCCTGATACTTCAGCTTTGTATTGTTTAATGAAAATATATATTTTATTGATGATTTTTTGGTCTGTTTACTCCATTTTCTTATTTCATAACGTAGTCGAGTATATGGAGGTCGATAATAAACCTGTTGACCGTCTGTAAATGAAAATCTAATATCTAACAGTTTGTGTAGGGAGCATCAGATATTGGTGTACATTATTGTATTTAGTGGGGTCTGTTTCACTCTATGTTATTAACTGAACTGCTAAACTAATAAATCCAGTATTATTTTCAATACTTCCAAATATAACATTTAAAATATTTTAAAGTAAAAAGCAGCTGATTAGATTTTTGGCCATACAGTGCAGCATGCATTCAGATTATATGAGTTTTATAATGTTATGGAATTACTACAGTTATTGTTTGTTTTACTATTTATGCTATTATACTAAATCTGTCGTGCTAGAAATAACAGATCAGTGAATTAATATGTAAACGTACTATTTTTATAAAGATTTATGAAGAAAAATATAAGTTATTGTACTTCATTTTATGAAGTCTACATGTTTGTTTGTCAGTGTTTTAAAATTACCATTTTTTTAGATAAATAAATACAAATTTGAACCATGCTAATACAAATATTACATGAGTATGTCGAAAACATATATTTCAGTGTTAACTACTGAACATTTTATAACATGCATTGTAAACTATTTACATCATACATCTAACTACATTCAAGTTATTTCCATAAACAATTCTTACATTTAAGTAATAACTTCAAAACTGTCAAATATTAAATAACTGGCATCGGATGTGCATCAAACTCATTATGACACTAAAATATGCAACAAGGTGGATATTTCATAATTACATCTTATAATCAGGTTCATAATAGTTTGAGCTATCGTTTAACTCTGTTTCACACGACATCTATAATGGATGTGTCTCTCGGATGAACTCAGTCGGATGGAAACGTAATGATAGCTGGAAACATCGATTACAATTTCTCTTTACCGCTTGAGAATTCTCTCAACTATATTAACTGGAAATAAGTTTTAGGAAAGAATTGTTTACGTAAAATAACCAATAAGTCTGTTGATTCTAACCAGGAGCATCAAACTATGTTACCATTAACACAATGACATTACTGGTTAAGGTGCTCAGTGGTGTTGGTGGTACTACGTCACTATTATATTATTACTTCTCGTTAGCAGAATTAATGGTGTCATGTGATTTTCCTTTATAAACTATGTACTTAAAACCTAAAGAGCAATAATCCTAAAATGCATAATCTAGCTTTTGCGTCATCCGAAAACTGTTTTAGAGTACAACTTTCAGTTGATTGCCTAATAAATCGAGAAATTAACTGCTTCCTTCATTTATTTCTAAAATAATAAATCACATGAGTTTTTTCTTTTACGCATATAACATTATGTGACTAAATTTGCTTTCTCTTAGTGTGGAAAATAATAAGAGTAAAAATAGTAAAGTTTATGACCAGTAAATACAAACTACACATTAGATAGAGTTAAAAGAATTCTGGCATTAGAACATAAACTTGTTGTGCAACTGATGTTCCTTAAGACCTATTTAACTAAAATATACCTACCATGTAATGTAATGATGCTGTTTCAACTCTAGTAAGGAATTCTTGTAACAAGGCGATGTCGAGTTTTTATAAACATTCAATTGTGACAATATAGGTTTTACATAATCTCGTAGGTACCATATTCAATCAGGTTTATTTTTTGAAGGTAACAATACCAAAAAAACAATGCAAAAATTTTATACCAACATCACCTCAGAAACAGAAAAAATTATTATCCAAAGTTAAGAGATATATATATATATATATATATATATATATATATATATATATATATATATATTATATATATATATGTGTGTGTGTGTGTGTGTGTGTGTGTGTGTATACAGGGTGTTTGAAAAGTATGGGTACGGCTTAATATTTTAAAAACCATAGGAGATAACATCTATAAACTTTGCACAGTGTCATATGGCTATGTAAACTATTTTTCCTTGCTATTACCATGACATGCCAACCATGGGGGGACGGCCCACAGAGGAAAACATGGAAATCTTAAATTGAAGCATGGGTCGAGTGATACCTCATTTGAAAGAGCTCACTTAGTAGAGTTGAATGCCGCAAACCGCATCTCAAAAGGTTTATCCAATCAGAAATGGCGGCTTGTTTTAGGTACACATTGTGAAGTACATTATGCGCTGCCATTTCTGACTGGATCGTCATATTCTGATGCGGTAGGCGGCGTTTCACTCTACTAACCAATGTGTTTTCACTGACTTTTTTTAATTAGCAAATTATGTCATAAATTTATAACACAATAAATAAAACACAATAAATACCAATGTTTTTTTAGTTATATTAGTTTTATATATATATATATATATATATTTATTTATTTACAATATTTATAAGTCATTCTCAACTAGCTACGCAATACAGACGTTTTGTTCAGATAGTGGTAGTTAAATAAATACTAAACAATATATTAGTGTTTCAATCAATGAGAGTAATAAATAATAGAAAGAGAAGGAATAGTCAAAATTATAACGCATAGTCAATACATTACAAATATATGAGATTTATGCAAAATCTTAGAAAGGGTTTAAAAACGTTCTGTATTTCACAATCGAATTCTACGAATACAGTTTGGGCACATAGGGATATTATTAATCATCACAGTATCGCAGTTGTAAGGGTATTACAATTTATCGGAAAGGATGAGTGTTTGATTAAATGAGATTTAAGTACAAACTTCCTAGCAGGATCGCCCTGTTTCCACATAATAATTATTTGTTAAATCAGTCAAAAAAGAATACGAAAAACTAATTTAGCACTAAAAACAATTATAAAAAAGTGAGTGATAAATCTCAAGTTTAATGAAATAGCTCTTCAAACATCATCAGAGTCGTCTAGTGTGGGTGAGCTGGTGTGTTCAAACCTCAAGAGTTGACCCAGTTACAGTATAATTTATGAGATCCTTGAATCCTCTGGGTAACACAACAGTACTTTAGAGTCTTTCATTTTATTGTTCCTTGCGTATTCCATAACTTGCTAAAGCAATACAAATCTGAGCCTTTGTTCAAGAATATTTCGATATGATAGCGTATAGTCTTGGATTGATGTATAAATATGTAAAGTTTTAATATAGCTATTAGACATAGTTTGAACATTTTTAAGATAAAATGTAACTGGTGTTTCAAAATCTATATTCTGTAGGATTTTTTAACTGTAAATATATATGTATATATAATATAATATTATACATATATTATATATATATATATATACAATATATAATATAGATTAATTGCTACAAATTAAGTTATTTAACTGCATTATTTAATGGGCCCTGGTGTAAAATAAACTGTCTGATATAAAGAGGGATGTTGTATTAATAACACTGCTTATTAGAGTTGAAAAGTATTCATATTGATTCGGCACGACTGCTTTAGTTGATAATAAACCATTATTTAAATATGTGATTTTAGAGCTTAGAGAATACATGAACTAGCAACCCCTGAAGGATGGGACCAATCTAATTGTGTATGAATCAAGAACTTGATGGTATATTTGACTCAAAGTACTTATCACCTCGTAAAAAGAATCGCGATTGTTTTAGCCATCTATTGACAGAACTTATTATAACGACAACGTGGCCTTACAGAAGGACATCACGAAAATTAATGTGTGTAGTAACCTGGCAAACAAAATATTAGCGTAGATAATTACATTATTATTTACAAATTTACTTTATATTAAATTCAAAATAGATGTCTCGCATGATAGAGCTAATTTATAATACGAAAATGTAAATTTTGTTTACGGATAAGGCGCGCGAGTTAGTAATCGATGATCTGTTGAATGGCTACAAAGGTCAAGAGGAAAAATGTATTACAAGTGCCAAATATGTTATTATTCCGCACAAATATTTACTTCCAAAACGTAGGAGAAAAATAATACTCAAAAGTAATAAAAACCAGAGTTAAGAAAATATATGCATAATAAATAACGCAAATAAATAATCTTTAATTAATATTTAAACCTTACAAAACATCAACTTTTATGAACATGAACTCCCTTTAGTAACAATTCATTCAAATTAGAAAAACATTTCCTAGCAACGATTCACTCGGATATTACTATTAATTTAAACAACCACTATCTAATATTTAATACCTTGAGATTGGCCGAAAAATAAGTAAAGATACAATTTGGTAGAATTTGATCTAAATTTCAACTTTTATTTATTTTATGAAAACAATTTGCAAAACAAAAATGTGTCTTAACTAGATAAACCACCAAATTGAATCCTTTTATGGTTTAAGTCTGACTCTGGCAATTTTTTAAAAATGTCTGAAACATAAAAATAGCAAAACAAACAAATCTATAAAAAATAAACAGTAAATTTCTTCTTGCTTTTTTCATGAATCCAAAGAATAAAAAAATTATATCACAGGTGTTTTAAACCTAATTTAGTTACTTAAATTAAAAAAATATTTAGTTAACAAAATTTGTTTTAAAATCTTACAATTTTATATATTTATCAAATTTATGGCTACTCAAAACTATCAAACCATAGAAAACAAATGTTAAAAATCTATTTAGGTGAACAAAAATTTTAAACATTTTCATCGTTAGAGTATTTTAAAAGAAGTTCAGCAGTAATACCCTTGTTTATATAACCTATGAAAGGTTTTGGAAGAAAGTCAAAATCACAACTACTAAAATTTGTCACAAACTTCTCATGGAATATATTCGTATTGTAAAGAATATTTGAGCTGTTGATCATCTAAAGGTGGCCTTTATATGAAACCAGAATATTTAATGTTTTTTTGTAAATATAGATTAACACTTTACAACAAAATTAATTTATAGACTGTTAAAGATTATTCTTGCTTATCGAGTATGATGATAAATTACATGACAGAAGTATAATAATATAGATAATATTTCATGTACAGTAATTCTAAAGAAGAAGGAAAATTATTTATATAACATATGGGCTCAGTGATTGACGGAAGTCAATTCCGCAATTTTAGTGATAATAGATTTTTACCTTCATTAGTCTTTTTGATAACAATCATTACATGTAGAACATTAGTAGGAGAGCGCATATATTAATTATGTGTATTATGCTAGTAAAATGAGGTAACAGATATGACATGGTTAAAATTTAAAAAAAAAAAAAATTATTTTTCCTTTAGAAGTTGGATAATTACTATGATGTTTTACATTTTTCAGTGCATTTACGAGTATTTATTTGTAATAGGATTATTATACGTTATTCCATAAAACACTTTCTAGCATCATAAGTAACTGATTATGCTAACAAAAAGCAATGGAAAATTGCGGACAGTCAAATTATATATTTGAAATTAAATCCCATACGACACAAACCTATTTTATTTAAATTATATCAAAACATATGTTCTTTGAAAAAATGTCTGTTTAATTTTTGTACATACTATATTGTTGGAATATAATTAAAATACATAAAACGTTTTATTATAAGTTGATGTATTTAAACTTTGGAACTATACGAGTAAAACAAATAAACAGGTAACAATACATTAACGTTACACTAAAGCAGGACACAAAAACCAAAGTCCTTGTTGTTTGAACAATGTTATGACGTCACGGTTTATTGTCAGCTCTCTCGAGTACAGAGTTTATAAGTACATTTATACAATAATACCCTAGTGAATCTATTTATTGCATATAAAGTTACTTCGATATTAATATATCTTTATTTAAAGATTCATTTAGAAATCTTCTCTTTTCTTTCGTTGAGTCTAATTGACATTTTAATCTATCCCGGTAATGTATAAATTCTTATTATAATTCTACTGATGGTAATTAATTTTTATTACTCAGTTCATACGTCTCGTGGACCAAAGCTCTCAAACATTATCGAAGCTGCAAGCTCGAAAGCAAGGGATAAGTAGATAATATCTGGAGGCTACCTACACTATTTTATTACACGCGTACCGTGTACATAGAACTAGTTTTTTATCCTAAAATTTAAAGCATTACGACATATAATTATGATAATACCATTATTTAATGTTTAAAATTTAGAGTAAATGACATTTTTCGTTAGCTTGCTAAAGATACGTATTTACTATTTGTCAAACCCCATATGCGATTCATCGTAATGTTTATTGATCCCGTTAAGTAATTCTTTATTTCAGTTTTTTTTTGTTACACCCAAGAAGGGCGGCATTCCAAACTTAAATATGAGGTGATCCTGTTCATAATTATTATTTTTCTGGTATTCACTGTCAACCCTACAAGTTTTTGGAACCTTTAGTTTGTTTCCCAGTTTACTTGAAGAATATCCCACACACCATTAAAGTTAGAATTTTGTCCAGCGACAGTATATACCTAAGAATTATTATAAAAACTTATAAAATACAATATGTTGCTATGCATGTCAGTTGCAAGTATGGACATTGACTTTAATAATATCCAACAGTTATCATCGGAAAATAGCGAAACATTATTCTTCAAATAATTTTGAATTTTAAACAAATAAGCTAATAATGACATTTTTGACTTAATAAGTATTTATAGTACGAAAAGTTAATATATCCGGACACAGCTGGCGTAGCTTGGTTTCATGGCAGAGACAGGCCAATTATTTGGCTAACTAATATAACCACAATATTACCAGAAGTGGAAGACTAACTCAGGCGTGCAAAAAAGAGTTCACGTCAATTATTTATCGTGCTATCAACTATTTCAATAATTATATTATCGCTCAAATCAATCGTAACAATTATGTAATAGTAAATAGTTTCCACATTAACTTTTATATAGTTACAAAGACATTCTTCTTCTTTATTTTCTTCCGTGAGAGGAGTAGTCTACATGAAACGAAAATTAAAATATACATATTTTTACAAACAGTTGATTTCTTTTCTTCTTGAGCAACGAGTTTTGGTTAATATTCTCTATCGCGACTTTGGAAAAGCTTAGTTATATTTTGATATAAATCAGCCGTCTGTATCACATAACAATTAATTTAAATTTCTAATGACACATTAATATAATCTACATAGTTAAATATGTAATAAGTTTTTTGCTACGGATAATAACTGTAGATACATTATATAATAACTTATAATATTATAATATTATAATACATTATAATAACTTATACATTAACATTTACCCACTGTAGATAATAACGTTTTGCAATATATACTAAATTATAATTGGTAGAGTAGTATAATTCTTACAAAATATGTCTTTCTCAAATGCTTAACACATCCATATAATCCATTGTTTATACTTGAATCTAACATTGATACTAACCTTAAACGAATAATACGAATAATGCTGAAATGACGTAAGTATAAAATATTAATATGCAGTACACTTTGTCGAAAATGATTACAAATTAATTACTAAAACTTTGTTATTATTATTCCTACTTCAATTTAAAATAAACAACAGATTTTACATATTTAATAACAAGAAAGCTGCATTCTTCAACGTCTATAAAAACGTGTTGAAGTTATCATAAAACGCTCTAAAGCAAAACCAAAAGTAAAAGAGCTAGCCTTGATCAATGCATTTATTTGCAATTAAAGTTATGTTTAACGACATTTGTTTAGTTGTTTCAATGTTAGCCAACAACATTTCCGGAATGATACACACGTAACTAAACAACTGAAAACCATTAACAACCAAGATTATGCTTTGTGAGATGGGGACAAGCTGATTACCCACCCTTAAGAAATAATCCTCTTACTCCACCATGCTGGTAGAGGTTTGGCAGTCACAAAAGTCATCTCGTGTTAAGGTTAAGAATTTAGGAGCTCTCCAGTATGTTTATCTAATCCTTACTAAACAAAAAAGTTATTGAAACATAAATAAATCCACGTCTCAGTGATATTAATTTAGAATAACAATGTATATTCTATTTAGATAACTTCTAGTTGGTAATACTTGATGAACGTTGTTGAAGAATTGATTCATGAGGAAGTATTCTAAATTTTATTTTAAAACTTCACTTGATGGTCAGCAGATGTTTATGATCCCAATTGCGTTCTGTCTAATGTTAGATGATATTTTAGTGACTAAGTGCTGAGTAATAGTTTCTGTTGAGAGAACACCACACGAAAAACCTTTCGTATGAATTTTGAAAAGCAAACACTTGAAAATACCAATGACATTTCCACATACTTTATTCTAAATTATATTAGTCCTATTTAATATACGTATGGCTTCATAATACGTGTATTTTATGGCTCATGGCTGACTTTTTCAAACTTGCAAAGTCAACCAATTAATAAATATATGAAGAAAAAACTATGTTATTCCTGTTTGGGTAAAAAATCCTTCCAAATTTGACTTAAAAATTACTTATAGATAGATGAGTAATTTAAATATTTTATAGAACATTATTAAAACATTTAAAAAATAGGTAATGAAGTATACGGGGATTAGCCTGAGAACTAAACCGTTGTGAGGGTTGTAATACGTTGTTGACAGGTGAATGCCAGAGTATTTAGCATTTATATGATTCATGAATGTAGTGCATAATCAAGTAAATGAGACACAAGAAGGTATAATCTATTCTATGGAATCTACTAGTGATGTATTAATAATTTTAATATTTAGTTTTCATTTACTACAGATGGAATTTTCTATGCGATCAATCTATGTCCAAACATAATGCAATCTATTATTTTTACTATTCTGGAATAAAATCTCTTTATATTTCTATTATGACAAATATTTACCGATAATTTATTCTTAAAGAATAACATTAAAATCAGTAGGCTACTTCTTATTTTTGCACCTATTCCAACTAGTAATTAAGTAAGTAAAGATGTCTTACAAGGAGAAGTTACAGGCAAGAAACACTCTCTAACGCTTCACCTGGGTACAAACGGTTTAAAGGTGACTTAAGAACCACCACCTATGGCTGGGTAGGCGGACAGCTTACAAGGACAAGCTCGCTATCGGTTACCCATCCAAGTAGCAGCCACGATCGACATTGCTTGATCCGATTATCTTGCGATAACATTTGCACCCGCTACAACACACCATTGGCAACTGGAGAAATTATACAACGTGAGAGTATGCCAGATCACGTTTGCGGTTAACTCCACTAAAATTTAATTCAAAACTATCAATTAGTGCTCTGAAAAGTTAAAATGTGAAAAACAGACAAATATACAGAAAATGTATTCTGATCCTTTTTATAATAATACAGTAATTAAAATCATTATTTTTTTTCAGTTTTGGATTTTGTCATCGTGGATTTTTGAGGGTGAGTAAATTTCGTTTGTACTGCACCAAACAACAACCAAATTATTACTATGTTTTATAATATCAGACTTTAAATAATCGTTCATTAAATTTTTCATAACTACGGTCTTTTTTTCTTTGAATATTCTAGGGAGATTTATTAAAACCTGATTAACAAAATATTCCTGTAAGAAAAATTTAAAAAAGTTCTGTTATTAATATTTTATCCAAAATAAATTTTAAAGAGGTATAAAATTACTATGAAATTAAAATGCATTAACTAACCAATTATGGGTATATTGAGAGAACATTTAGTTTACCACATTAATTTATTTATATATTTTAGGTTTAGCATACATAATATATTGTTATTATTTATTGTATGTGTTCATGTCTATGGGGTACTCCATGTCACGATAGTGTGTTATACAGTGTTGATATTACTGTAAAGCAAATGTAGAAAACTAATAAATCTTAATTGCGCATGTGAATGTACGTAAACTTATGTCTATATTTATATATGTATTGTGGACTCGCTAATGAATTATTTACAAGTGAATTTTATTAATAATGACAGATATGGTATCCCCAATGAGGGCATGGAATTCTTAATTGCATGTATAATAAAACAATTGGTATTGTGATAATACAAACTTTTGAACTGAACTGAAATTTAATGTTTGCAACCGGATGGATGTCCAGGACCGAAACTTCACTACCAACAAACGTCGAGATATTGGGTTGCAATAGTGGGTCGATAGATGTGTATAGTCTACTAGGGATGATGACTATTGCAGTGGGAGTATGGAGCACCCTTATTTAAAAGCTGTTGCTGACCTGTACACGAGGGAGTGCTGTCCCAAGCCCGCTATAGGACAGGCTGGAACTGATCTACTCTTCAGAGTGCCCGCGATTCCTCCTTATGGGATCTTGATCCTATCACCAACCTTATCCTAATAAATATACCTTCACTTTGGAAGCAAGCACAAAGGTCATTCCAAGAATAACTGGAACAAAAGGTTACTCAGCTTCATAAAATGCTGTGACATATGTCCAAAATCATATTATTCCTTTCATATAACAGTATCAAAAAATTTTTCACAAAGAATTAGAAGGTTATTTTTTTAGAATTTTTCTTTTATTACTGTATATATCCATTTAAAGCAACTAGTTCTACCCATAATAAATATGAAACCTGTTTTCCCAAGTTGTATGTAGGTCGGCAAGAGATAGATATCTTGAGATCACGTACTGCACAGCTCAGGAAACTCGCTCGGATAAATCCCACAAGCTCAGTCACGATGGTATCCCAAGATTGAGTTTAATGATGAAATGTAGAGATCTGTTAAAGCTTAAAGCTTCAGTTCATTTACGATGAAGCGGTGTACTTATCAATGATATATTAAATTAAGTAAAGACTTTAGTGAATCCATTTTTTACCTATAACTGGTTAGTTATATTATTTAAAACTGTATTATACCCCTTAGCCTATATTAATAAAATAACATTGTTTCAGTAGATAGTCAATGCAGGATAATTATTTGTATTTCGTTTTATGTATAAAATGTAATTTACTTTCAGTTTTATTATTTGAAAAACTATTACCTTGTGTACGAATTTAAATGTGTTTATACATTTATTTATTCTACTAATACAGTATACTATATACTCGTGTCTTTACCCATAATTTATATGCAATATTTTGTATATTTCATTAAATAGCTGCAAATATTTAAGTAATGCTTCAACTAATTTGGACCAATATGAAGGAACTTTAAAGTCAAAGTCAATCGCTTTATTAATGAAGCTTTTATGCTACATAAATAATATGATATATAATAATATGATAAGGTCCTTTTATATTTTTGAAATAAAATTAGTTACATTTCATGCGTCAGTTACCTATTTGCATGTATTTATGTCTAAGAGGATCAGAGGTTAAGTGAAATTGCGAGTAATTCTTATTTCACGTATGTGGTTTTAATTCTGGTTCAAATTAATTATGTTTGGCGACGCAGAATTGGAGTCTGTTATTTTTCTGAGAAATGATATTTATATACTGATATGTAATATAATATTTAGATAGGTTCAAATCAAAACAGTAAAATTTTTTTAGATGTAGACATTACAATTAAAAATAAAACTAAAATCAACATTAATAACATTAACACTTTTCAATATACCAGTTTCCATTCATTCCACACGATATTGAACCTGTGTTATTTTTGAAATAAAGTATTTTAGTGTTTTAAATATAGAGGAACGATAAAAAACTAAAGAATGTATATCATAAACATTAAATATTGGATAAACTTTTAAACAGAATAACTTAGTTTACGACAAAGAAAGTCATATAGTACGAATTAAGTTATTTAGACTTGTTGTCTATATTTAGAAATTAACTCATTTATGAATTAAAATATTCATTAAATTTATGATTTACAGTATCAAATCAATATTTAGTTTAATACTTTTAAGCTTAAAGGGATTATTGCTTTTCTACAACAATCTTTGGGACAATTGTATAGGCATATTAATCCATTTTATATACTTTGGCCTGAGGTATAAATGTTTATAAATGTAAAAAATCATAACTTCCTCCTTTGCCTTACACTTCAATAGCCATGCATTTGTGCTAAATGTATTCACTGTAGAAGAAGCAAATTCTCCCATAATATTTTTATTAAATCTTTGCTTGTTTAAAAATTGTAAGATGTTATTTAGTTCCTTAATCCAAACAAGTGTACTACATAAATTTGGTTTGTTTTAACATTTCACTGTAAGAAAACTAATTATATCACTAAACTTTATATTATTGTTCGTCAATATGGCTTCACAAGGGTTTTATAGTATTTAATTTCAATTTATAAAAATAATGGTATCATATTCAAGAACAAACAGAATAAAAAATTTTAAAATCAAATAAAATAAATAAAATCATTTCTATTTAACAAAATGGAAGTAATTCCAAGCCAATACAACAAAATGTTTATATGAGGTGAAAAATTTTTAGAAACAAATTTATACTTAAATTCATGTTGTACATTATGTAAATATTTTCACCCTATTGCTATCGATCTAATTATATTAGTTGGTAATCAACACAAATTTCAATTCATATCAAAATTAAATTCCTTATACTGGTTTTCTAAAACCGCGTTCCGTTATTATCTTCAAATTGCACCCGGTTCTTTTGTATCACATCTTTACAAAAAAAGAAAAGATTTTTTTTATTGGCCTGGCTTATCAATATATGTGGTATCAGCTGTAAATTACATTCTATTGTTTCTAAAATAATACTTTTTATTTTTTTATTATATTAAATGTATGCCTCTCCTAATAAGTAATACAGATATAGCTATTCAGAGCCTATATTTAGTATTTAGAGTATATTTAGTAGATATTATGAAATTTATTCACATTACTCTATGCTGCTTCAATTTGGCTCCAAAATTACACAAGATAACTAGTCAACTGATTCTTTAAGGGAAACATTTCTTGGTAGTCCTGAGGCAAGTGATTGTTACAGAAACAAAAATACACCTCGGCTATATACTGCACCGCTTTGTCCCTTGCCAGTGTTAATTGCCTCATAGAAGAACCCCACTATGAGTAAGAACATTTCCCAATTGTCTGTAAGATATGTTTTAATTTAAAATGTTACTTTTTAGTGTCTCTAATGTTAGTGTCTAATGATACATTTCATAGGTATAAGCAATGCTATATTACTAGCGTCTGTAAAATAAGTTTATAGTCAATTTAAGTACTAAGCACTTTGTTCCGGCTGATTGGTCGATTTCATGTTACAAAGTAATCCTAGATGGATGTTATCTGGAGGCCTCATGTAGACTGAGAAGCTGACGACAGTAACTCTGAGGTAATATACATATAGTGATTTTAAAAAGTAAAGACTAAACACTAAATCCCGTTTCATTTTTTCAGGATTGCATCCACGCCACCTCCAAAATAGATAGTACTAGGACAATTATTAAGAACTGCAATATGTTTCCTATCATGTGTTAGGTAGGTAATGTTCATTGGAAAAAATGCATTTAAATTAAAATTTAAATTACATGCACTGCATTACGTTTTCAGGAACATTTCCGCAAAAACCCGCCAAGAAATGTTTTGTGATTCTTAGTGTTGTTGAAAACTTTCAAAGAACAGATAGTGTTTTGGACACAGCGAAAGGGCTTTTCAGGTCGACCAACAAATCGTCTGTACAAATGAAAACCTCGAAAGAGTGCTGCAGCAAGTGTTACAGTCACCAAAAAGAAGCCTAATGAGAAATTATCTTAAACTGAATATTAGCAATACGTTATGCAAAGAATGTTGAAAAACATTGGTGGTTTTCCTTACAGGATACAAACTTTAGAAACAAACTAGAAACTTCCAGAAATCTGTATTGTGCTTCAATGTTAGCAATATGCTAGGAAGAACCAGAGTGTTTGAGTGATGTATGGTTTACAGATGAATGTCATGTGCACCTTAATGGTTTCATAAAACATGCAGACAACAAGTTTACTTGGATTTGAACGTCCTGACATTGTTGTAGAGAAGCTACAGCATAATAAGCATATAACTATTTGGTGCGCTGTGTCTGGGAGGGGTATAGTGGGACCATACGTCTTTGAAGGCAACAATGGAGAGACTCTTACTGTAAATCAGTATCGATATAGGGCCATTCTTGATCGTTAGTGATAAATCTCAGGAGATTTTGTCGTGTACGAAACCTGCCGTTAAATTCACAGTGGTTCCAGCAAGATGGTGCACCCAGTCACAATGCCGTTAGGAACATTGATTTCCTCCAACAAACCTTTGGCATCTGTTTCATCTCCCTTATAACAAACTTTCCTTACCCATCCCACTTCCCCGATCCTACAACACTCGACGCCAACGTCTGGGGGAATTTTGAATGAAAAAGTTTTTCCGCGAGGACCAACCATCCACCATTGTTCAACTCAAAGAAAATAGAACCATGTGTATTAGGAGAATGGAACAACTCCTATTCATAAAAATTATGCACAACCTACAAGAACGGTTCGAGTGTTGCCTCCTGCCGGGGATCATAGTGAACATGTTAATACTCAAGTTTAAACCAATTCTGCTTCCTTTGACTTATATTTATTGGTAAAATCCATATTTAATGTGTTTACTATAATAAAATATTACTATTTCAGTACTGTTTATTTTGGTTAATACTGTATATGCTATGTTTCAAAGAAATCCAAGAGGAGCTTAATTAGGAACAATTATTTAACCTGGAAACTTTAAAGTTAACTCTGGCGTAACATAATAATTTTAAATATTACAGTCTCAGTCCCTAAACCATATAACATTGCTATAGTATGGACTCAAAGCTACTTCTACAAGAGACTTTACTCGCAACTTTAAGAAACAGTATAAGAAACAGTAAAAGACTGTATAACAGACAGTATAAGAACACGTAAAAGAAACAGCTATATATAATCCATACTAGAGGACAAATATGGTCTCAATTGGAAGAGAACTATTCTGTTCTGTACTCCATGTTATGTGTCCATGAATGTTTGGAGGGAATACATCATTTGAACATTCAGAAAATTAGAAGTAAAATATGATGATTCTATTCTAATATCAATAATTATTCCTTTATAAATGCTCCAATAATAAACCAAAATTGTCTCCAGTGGGGGATATTACTCGTAATTTTAATTTATGAACCATAATAAGTTCACTACTATATATGAAGTGCGCTGTGGTCATTGGAAGGAATATGTATCTCGGCATATTATTCCGTCTCGTTTTTCATTACAATGTTTCAAAACACTTCTAAAGAAGTGTTTTCTGGAACCCTGATGTACACTAAAGAAACTGCCAAAACGATTCTAAGGTAAACAACAAATGGTGACTTACATAATTACAATATTTGTCGAAATGTAAAACTTGAAAAGTAATACAGTGCTCAGTTACTTGTCACTAGACACTTGCAAGACCAAAAACCGCATACAGGACCACTCAGGGCTAATAAAATGTAAAATTCATTATAAAAAATGTAATAAAATCTGTTCATTTTCGGAAAAAAATAGCGGACATGTAGAAAAAAGTAACATTGAAGCAGGTAAAACTAGAGAACCTCAATCTGTTTGTATTTGGTTAAGAATACAAGAATGAATGTTGCGAAACTTTTCAAAATAAAAGTGAAAGTTGCGGGAAATGTGTTTAGTATAAATTTATGGCCTCAGTTTAATATTTCACGGTGTTGTCGTAAACAATTCTTTTCAAAGCTAAACAAAAGTTTAATATCAAACTGGAATACGGGTAAAATATTTATGAGAGTGCTTTCTCAGAAAATAACCAACACGTAATTTATCTGCAATGTATATGGGAAATGTTTTGAAATTAAAAATAACGACCACATAATTCATATATTATATCTCCTGCAACATTTTGTATATATATATTATATATATATATACATATATTAATTAATTTATTTATATATTGATATATATATATAAAAGAGCTAGAAATTATTAAATATATTGCGATGTTGTTTCTTATATTATATATAATATTTATTTATATCTATACAATTTATATATAAGTATTAAATATGTATAGTATATATATATATATATATATTATATATATATATATATATATCGGATGGGGGACAAAGGCGCTATCCATAAATAAATAAATTACCAATTACTATTATTAAAAAGTACGTAAGAAAAAAGTTCTTGAGTCATAAATTAAAATTAATATTTTTTTTAATTTTTATTATGTATAGTATTTCAACTTTAATTCCACTCAGTTTGTTACTTTGAGAATGAACAGACAGTTAATAGTTTGATACAAACATATAGAATGAATTAGCAATTATTCAATAAATTTCGACTTTGTTCCTTCCTTTAATGTCTATCGAAACTAGTGGTAAACTGGTTATTTGAAATATATTTTATACTATCAGTATCAACCAAACCTGACTGATCAAGTATCAGTTTACACACGTAGCGTGGTCTACATTAACCAAAATGCTCTGCTTCAGCTGAATATTTTACTCATTGATAACCACAACACGCGCAATGGTTGAAGCTTGTAACAATTATGCCGGGAGCTAAATCATAAGGTCATACTTAACATTTGCATATTACTGCCCTATATATCAGTGTCAATTACTTTAAGTGTGTTATATAAACACACAACATTAGTCACACGTTCATCTTTCACGAGTCTTCCATTTATTAATAAATCCCATAGAAAACTCTAGCGTGAAACGAGGTGTTATTATTGAAAATATTATTATTAAGACTCTTGATCGAAAAATGATAATACATATTCTGGCCTGTCAAATTGTCAGATTTTCAATGTCATCCCGTATGAAACATTCTTTCCCAGCCTTCTTATCAATTTTACAAACAACAATTTTATGCAATATTTATTTGCATGTATCGCCATTTTTACATATTGATTTGTAAGTATTGAAAAGCACTTATTTATAAAAATAATTATAAAAACCGTGACTTACTTACTTACAGAGAGGCTCATTTCTTTTTCACAAACAGAGTTCACAGTATATTGAGTTTTAAACAACTCATTATCCTTAAGCAGAGTTTTATCTCAAGTTCGGAAGAACTGCCTGCAGTTTCTTGCTGCCACTTTAACACTTTAAGAACTTTCACACCGTTAAAACACTTTAATATTTTGGTACTGGTTTAGAAAATTTATGCCTACTCTCTTCGTTGACGTTAAAAACGTTAAAGAATGTACCTTGTTGTACTAGTAAAATATTACACACTTCTTAACCCATCCCTTCTTTAATGTATTCGTTTATGTTAGAAAAATAATAAAAGAAATTCCATTTGTTCTTAAATTATTAAAAATACTTTACTTTACATATATTTGTAATACTTTAATATTTATGAAAGATATATAAGTAGATTAGTTTAATATACGTTACGTTATAAATAAATATAATGATGGTTTAAATTTACTTAAATCAAATAAACTTTTTTGTTCATGTAAAAGTTTTCGTCTGGCATGTTTACAAGATTATGGATTTATAGATGTTCAAAAGGTACGGTTATATCAACATGATCATATTGATGATTATTTTGCCATCAGTTGTATCGCAATCAAACATCTAAACTAATAATTCCCTCCATTTAACATTTCGAAAGGATAGCCTTATGTTAATTTTCTATCTTCCTCCCAACTGAGGCGTTAAGGATTCTTATTTTACATTTGTTTCATTATTTTTAAGTAATCACTATTACAATATCACTTATAATAAGTATCTTTGATAAGAAACTAAAATAAAATCTCTAACTGTGTTAACTAGCTGGATGTGTGATTATAAATTAAAAATTCAATATTTATGGTCATTGATACCATGATCCAAAAGAGAAATGGTCGTCCTTTCAAAATTACGATTGATAATATGAATCTATCTCATCACTCAACGACAGAACTTCGAAAGAAATTTTGATGTTCGGAAGAAAGTTTAGATACCCAAAAACTCATTTTTGATATCTACCACGGTCAGCTGATAATAATGAGCAAGAAGCTTTTAATTTGACACTTACTGACGTAAACCTGATGAACTTAACATTTGTCTCATATTGTAAAACTAAGAACATATAACTTCCTTACGTATATTCTATTCAACAATATTGTGTAAATAACCACAATGGAAATCCTTACTTTTAATAAGACAACTCATAGTATATTTTGTTATTCAATATGTAATGAAATTAAACTAAGCTATTACCGTTAATACAAATTCCGAGGAGTTTAAAAGTCATTTTACATGGTTTTACGTGCATTTACTGTTCGTATCGAATGTTACATCGGCCATTAAAACTCATATGAGATAGAAACATTAAAAATACAAACTCGTTTAATCCTAAATTAAAGGATCTGTAGTGGTATAGGTAGCAACACTCTTTATGAAGTCTGCCTACATTGCAATAATTTGAATGTTCAAGCCTGTTTCGAATTGGTAGAGAATAAAAACAAATTACTTACTTTCAAAGACGATTTTTCATATTACATGGAATACGTAATTCAGAATATATTACGTTAATTATACTGAAAAGTGTACTGGATTAATAACAATTATTGCCAAATATATTAAAATTATTAAAATGTACAATAAAACACTATTCCTTAATGGTGATAACATTATCTATAGTCAACTAGTTAGTCCCAGCCATCAAAGGATCCCACTTCATGCACACTGAAACTAACTTTAAATTTCAAACCTTTGAAAATCAAATGTTTAAGTTAAATACATTATTAAAAACGTAGGTTATTATGAATTTATGAACTTCTTAACGCCAATAATAGTTTTCTAATTCAACATTCATCATTACATCAGACATTGTATTTGAATAGATTCAAATCCATCCCTAGAGGGTACATTGCGTCATTTAATAGATTAACTTATATTGGCTTTTTTATTTCTAAAAACTCTTTAAAAAATCTACATTGAAAAAGGCAATTAGCTACCTATAACATTCATTTCAAAACTATTTAGAAATGTTTTTTCAAAATATCCATTTATAAATCAATCTGTGACTATTAGCCATAATATCACAATATTATGAAGAAAATCTGTTATTGTTATTGTTTAGGATGTTTATAAAAATTATAAAAAATAGTTAATAAAGTAAAACTTATTAAACTAATACTCTGTTATGAAGAAGATTCAAGGGTTTCATAAGATATTCCGTAACTGGGTCATCTCTTGAAGGTTGAATATTCCAGCTTACTCACACTTGAAACTCCATCTGACGGTGGTTGAGAAGCTACTTCATTAAACTTTGGATCTCCAACAACTTTATGTCATTTGTCTTCAACGCTAAACGTGGTTTTTACGCTAATGGTGGTTTTGACTGATTACACAAAACGTTTTTACGGGGAAAATAGAGGCAAAACCCACTTGGTCATTTGTATTGAACTCCCCGCGAATCAAAATCGTTATTCTCTGGGTTAGAGTGTTTTAGGATTACTCCTACTTCACAGTGGAGATCCAATAAAATTATAAATGTTTCCAAAATGTACAGGTATTTGTTGAATGTGAAAGGGAAGAATGTATTTTTACACCCTTTAAAAGGTTTTACATGGATATACTTTATTCCGAGTCTGGTAACCTCATACCCTCCTGTTAACTCTTATTTCTCTAAATTATTTCTTATAAAAAATAAATATTGGTGACACAACTAATAACTTTTTTAAATAAATGATCACACTGGACCATTAAGGTAGGCCAAAAATCCTCTTAAAAATGGTCGACAAAGAAGCTTACCATTATTTACATAATAAAGGCTTCTTCTTCTGAAACTGCATTAAATCGAACTTGGAAGCGCAGGGCCACACATATCTAATCAAATAGCTATACCAAATCTCTGTCAAAGAGTAACATATATATGTGTCATCAAAGTGTCTCATTATGACGAATGAATATCCCGGATCTGTGCTGTCAG